>NW_012146967.1:2333388-2334028 GCF_000956105.1 Propithecus coquereli | reverse complement strand
AGCACATGCAATATGATCCCATTTATGTACAATGCTTTCTGTGGAGCTAAAAATGTATATAAGTATGTAAATTTGCCTAAATGGATGGAAATAATAATGATAACTAGATAACTAGTTTGTTGATTTCTGATTTTTTTAAAAGGAGTTTTGTTTATTCTACTTCTATCCCTAATGTCTTCTTCTTTTTCTTTTTTTAACCTTCTGAACTTTGTAAACAGGTATCATTTTTACCAGAGCCATAAAGTTTTTTTTGTTTTTTTTTTGATACAGAGTCTGACTCTGTTGCTGGGGCTAGAGGGCCGTGGCATCAGCCTAGCTCATGGCAACCTCAAACTCCTGGGCTTGAGTGATCCTCCTGCCTCAGCCTCCCAAGTAGCTGGGACTACAGGTGCGCACCACGACGCCTGGCTAGTTTTTCTATTTTTAGTAGTGACGGTCTCACTCTCGTTCAGGCTGATCTCGAACTCTTGAACTCAAGAGATCCTCCTGCCTCAGCCTCCCAGAGTGCTAGGATTATAGGCATGAGCCATCAAGCCCAGCCCAGGAAGTTATTTTCAAAAGAAAATAAAATAATTTTCTCCCACTATTCTGAATCCTTCCTGTCAATCAAAGTACTAATATAATACTTTGTCCTTCTGCA
>NW_012146967.1:2332893-2333323 GCF_000956105.1 Propithecus coquereli | reverse complement strand
CAAAAACAAATGTTACATTAAAAAGTCAACTTATCCTTCAAGGCTGGGCTGAAATGCCACCTCCTCCAGGTAGCTTTGCCATACCTTAGCAGACATGCTCTCTGCTCTCCTTGTGCTATACATGTTGTGTGTTTGTCTTCTCTCCCCTTCAAGATGGCACATTACTTAAAAGCAGGGATCTTGCCCCCTAACATGGTGCCAGTACTAATGAACATATTCCTTAGTATTATAGATAAACCAAAGCATGGGCCCGTTTAATTTACAAAAGTAAATCATTTATGATTAATGTTAAGTGACTGAGAATGAGTGACCCCAAACACTGACAATAAACCCATCAACCAAATATTAAAGATTAGCCCTATACTATAAGAAAATTCAGTGTCCACAAAAAAATAGAAGAAAATTTAAATCATCCAAAATTCCATCTCCC
>NW_012146967.1:2320197-2323433 GCF_000956105.1 Propithecus coquereli | reverse complement strand
AAGTTTAGAAAATACTCCAAAAAGAAGAAACCGCATGTGCAATGGTCCCAGGGCAAAAGGGAATTTAGTGATTTAGAGGAATTGGCAGAATATCAGTGTTGCTGAGCTCAGAGATGAAGGAAGGGAGTCATAAGAGATGAGGCTGAAGCGGAAGGCACAGGCCAACATAGAGGCCGTGAGGGCATTTTTAAGGAGTTTGAACTTAATCCTGAAAGTAATTAGGAGCCCATGGGTAGCTGACATGCCTTACCTCCCTGAAATCCAAAAATAGTAAACCTGTAAGGTTGACTATGCGAGGGAAGGCAGGGCCACAAGAATTCAGAGCCAACTCACCCTACTCCCATCAGAGCCCGGAGATTTTATGTAAAGCTGGAAATGGCATTTTTCAAGCAAAAGCACATTTTCCCCTTTTCACAGCTCCATAAACCTCCTTCTCTTCTTCCTCAGGAGCCAGGCAGCATTGCATAGTGAGTGGGAAAAGTGTGCACGTTAGAATTAGTCTGTTTTGTGTTTGAAACAGAGTTCCCACTTTGTCTGATGTGTGCTTGCTTTTGACTTCTATCTGTAAAACAGGGGTGATACTGCTTATCTCAGATTGTTGTTAGGAGAGTTCATTAATGTCGTGTATGTAATATGCCCGGTTTTCCCCTTTGAGATTAGCTAGTCACTCATCACTGAGGAGAGGGGGAAGAAATATATAAACATCCTGTATCAGTCAGGGTAGACGAGGTTATGCTGTAGTAACAAACAATCCCTAAAGTTCAGTGGCCAAAACCAGTAAAGGTTTATTTCTTACTCAGGTTACAATGTGCAATGTGGGTCAATAGTTTTACTTGACTCCTCATGTTCCCTTAGGGACCCAGGCTGCTGGAAGCACCCTCTAAACACATGCTTCCAAAATGGATTAGGCAGAAAAAGTGGTGGAGGCCATAAGAATAACACTCTGACTTTTTAAGTTTTCACCTGGAAGTTACATGCACACATCACTTCCACTCATACTTCATTGGCTAAAGCCAGTTATATGGCCACATCTAACTTCAGACGAGCAGCGAGGTACAATCTTACCATCTGCCCAGAATCTGAACTGGGATTTTTGTGAACAATCATAACAACACAACGGAGCCTTCTGCTCCAGCATGAGTGTTATTCTATAGGAGGGCAGTTTGTTTAATTGGCAGACTCTGGAGGAGATGCTCACCTTCCCAGGTTCATTATCTGTAAGCAATCTGGTCTGTTAAAATCTGAGACTGCTGGTGACCAGCACACAGAGAGCAGTAAGACAACAGGATGGGTGTTTCTTGGGTCTCTAGTATGGGGGCTAAATGATATGGCAAATGCAAACAGCCCCAGAACACTCTCCACACACGGCCCACCAGGCGTCTCAGGCTCACTGTCTCGGGGAGGCTTCACCTGATCACCAAAACCCCAGGCTAAGTCAAGCTCCCCTATCATCAACTCTCATAATACATTCACTTTTCCTTTAGTGCATGTAACCCAGTTTTTAATTATATATTCATCTCATTATTTCTTTATTATCCGTCATCCCGACTAGACTGTGTGATCCATGAGGGTGTGGAGCTGTCTGTCTTACTCACGGCTGTAAAATCCATCACCTAACACATAGTAGGTCCACAAGAAGCGCCTATTAGAGTGGATGTATAAGGCACTCAGCACAGAATATGGCCCCAAATGACACTACTGTTGTTATTTTCATCCTGAAAGTCTCCACCTCCTAACCAGATTCTCTAATGAGGGAACTCCAGTCAGTGACTCTGAGAAAACCGGGCCAGTCCTGTGCCCCCAGGATCTTATTGTACCAAAGGCCTCCGCTAATGTGTAAGCTCCAGGAGGAAAGGATCACTGCTATCGCACCGAGCACCCCAGCACCAGAAAAGTGCCGGCACTTGCTAGGTACCCGATACACATTTGTTGATTGATTGAATGAATGAATGAGTGGAAACGACACCACTACCCGAGCAAAGCAGGTGGAATAAGAAATAAGAACTCCTTCCCCTACCTCCATGTCTTCTCCTTTCAGACCCCACACAGGTCAGCCAATGAGAGTTACCAATGGGATCCAAGGCCAGGAATGAATCAAATGTTTCTTGAGTGACTGCAGTTTCCCTCCTGTGGAATTCTGAAAATGGAGAGACAGTCTCTGTCCATTAGGAACTTCTGCTCTAGGTGGGGAGTGTGTCAATCAGAGTCCAGCCTGGGAACAGAAACCACCATAGGTGTTTTAAGCTGAAAGAATCCAATACGAAGAATCAGTTACAGAGCACATGGGAGAGCTGAGAGGCTAAGTGGGCAGGGAGGCGGCAACTGGGAAACTAGCATCAGCAGGCAGCCTCTGCCACCCCCAAGGCTGGAGGGACAGACCACGCAGCGGGGAGGTAGCTCCGTGTTGGGAGGGGCTGCCTGGCAGGGTCCGGACTCAAAGGAACACAACCTGAGGCAGACAGAGAGGGACAGAAATACCCAGGGCCGTCCTCTCCACGCACCTCCCATCTTCCGCCAGTGCCTCCCACTGGCTAAACCTGCCAAGCAGCTGGAGGGCGAGGGAGTCTGGGAAGGGAGTTCCCTGGGATGCAAAGTAGAGGAAGCAGAGCAGGAGAACAGCAGGTGTGGATAAGAATACAGACAAGCAAAGGACCAGACAAGCAGATAAGACATGTGTAGGTAATTTATGATATTTATTGAAAGACAGGTATTTATTATGCAGGGTCCCCAAGTAATGCCACAAGCTTTCAGAGGAGGAAACTTCAATTCTATCCTCTCTTCCTTCCCACTGTCCTACCCGGGTGAACTTGCTCATCCTCTCCCACTGGAACTGTTCCCAAGAGCCCCTCATTTGGTGTCCCCACTGTCAGTCTCATTTTCTATCCAAACTCACCTCTGCTCTGCTGCCTGGGTCATTTTTCTAAAATAGCTCCCATCGCCATGAGAAAGTAGTGCTGGTCTCTGTCCAAACTCGTTAGCTGCCATCCTGCTCTGGCTACCCACCCCCATGCTCCCTAAAACGAATTATAGTTTCTTAAATATAACGTGTGTCTTTATTCGTGCTGTTCCCCCTATATTGAATGTTATTACTTTTTATTTTTATTTTTGCTTATTGTACTCCTATGCATCCTTCAAAACCCAGCTCAAATAGTACCACTTTGGAAAGAACTACCACACTCCTCCTGCTCTGCCATATAAAACTGGCCTCTCCTTTTGCTCTGCTTCTTAAAAGTACT
>NW_012146967.1:2317235-2320091 GCF_000956105.1 Propithecus coquereli | reverse complement strand
AAGTTATTTTCAAAAGAAAATAAAATAATTTTCTCCCACTATTCTGAATCCTTCCTGTCAATCAAAGTACTAATATAATACTTTGTCCTTCTGCATTCTATAAATCAAACAGCAAGCACAGGGATTAATCCAACAACCGTAAGGCAAACTAGCCTCATCACCTGAACTCACACATAGTGTGTTCTTTATCATGTTCCTGAATGTCTACCATGTATGATCGTTCCAAGCAATGCCACTTGGATTTGAAGTCTGTCTCTACTACTTAGTAGTTTTATAGCCTTGAGCAATCCCTTAGCCTCTCAGTGCCTAACTGTGCCTCTGTTCTTCATCTTTAATTGGGGATAATAGTACTACGTTCCTCAGAGGCTTGGCTGTGAGGTTTAACACATTGACTGCCACACTAGGAAAAAAAATGTTTTTTGATTGGGGCCACAGTGTTTTATTACAAAAATAGAACAAAAACTTTGAAAACAAAATGATCCTTTCTAATTTAATGACAAATTGTTATTTTTTATTGTTTTCTGTGTGTGAGTTATATGCAACTTGAAAAATAGTTCACGTGGCTCCCAAGATGAAGAGACATGAGCTATATATGCTTCACGAGGCCCCAGGCTCAAAGCTAGTGTGAGTTAAATACAACTGTGTTAAATGAGAGTACTAGAACAGTGTCTGGCTAGCGCTGTAAATGCTCAACAGTGTTGGTTACTTTTATTACAGGTCAGGCACGGTGCTGGCTGTAGGGGAACAGGGGACTCAGCCTCCCTTCTGGGTTCTGCCCTTGTTGAGCTTTTAGTTGAAAAACACACGTTCATAAGAGCTGCAAGTGCAATGAGTTTCAGAAAAGGGGAAGTTCTAGAATGGCACACGTGAATGAACAGATTGTGTATGTTTCACTGCACCATTTCTGAGCAAATATCAGCTGTTTCTTAAACGCGTAGGCAGTGTGTGTAAACCTCAGCAATGATCCCTTTGCTGTAGCTAACGTCTCTGTGAGTAGAAGATGCTCTCACTGAGTAGAAGATTATAAACTAATCCACCCAATTTCAGTCTGCTCTAAATCAGAAAGGGATGTGTGTGCCCATTTCTGAACTCTGTCCTGAAAGAAAGAATCACCACGTCAACATAATGGCTTGCTCATTTGCAGAGCCGATAGTTCATGTGACTCAAAGAGTTTTAAAAAGGCAACTTTTTCAGCAAGGGGTATAGTCGCCCCTGTTAACATTTGGAGGCTCTCTGAACAGATCCCAGTGTGAGCAGTGATTCTTTTGTCTTAGGGATCATGTATCCTTTGGCACACTGGTAAAGCTGTCAACTCTCTTCCTAGAAAAATCCACATATGTGCATAAACATTATTTGTATACAATTGGTATAAAATATCTGGGGTTCACTGACCCCCAGATTCCACCCACAGATTTCCTTATGGTCCGTTAGTATGATAACATTGTCATCTCTGACACTTTCTTAGAATATGCTTCATGCCAGGCACTGTTTTAAGCACTTTACAAGTACCTACCCTACAACATCCTTACTTTATAGATGAGAAAACTGAGGTTCAAAGAAGTTGAATAATTTACCCAAGGTCAAAGAGCTATGGAGTCATGAACATAGAATTCTAAGCCAGACATTCCTATGCCAGAGCCTAATCCCTTACCCAGTACCACAGGGTCATGATAGGGGACATCGAGTGGGCCATGGAAACTCCAATGTGTGGTTCCTAACCCAGACTGGGTGGGGCAAAGGTAGTTTACTGAAAGGAGTGACATGAATGGTCAGACTTAAAGGATGAGCAGGATTTAATCAAGTTTAGAAAATACTCCAAAAAGAGGAAACCGCATGTGCAATGGTCCCAGGGCAAAAGGGAATTTAGTGATTTAGAGGAATTGGCAGAATATCAGTGTTGCTGAGCTCAGAGATGAAGGAAGGGAGTCATAAGAGATGAGGCTGAAGCGGAAGGCACAGGCCAACGTAGAGGCCGTGAGGGCATTTTTAAGGAGTTTGAACTTAATCCTGAAAGTAATTAGGAGCCCATGGGTAGCTGACATGCCTTACCTCCCTGAAATCCAAAAATAGTAAACCTGTAAGGTTGACTATGCGAGGGAAGGCAGGGCCACAAGAATTCAGAGCCAACTCACCCTACTCCCATCAGAGCCCGGAGATTTTATGTAAAGCTGGAAATGGCATTTTTCAAGCAAAAGCACATTTTCCCCTTTTCACAGCTCCATAAACCTCCTTCTCTTCTTCCTCAGGAGCCAGGCAGCATTGCATAGTGAGTGGGAAAAGTGTGCACGTTAGAATTAGTCTGTTTTGTGTTTGAAACAGAGTTCCCACTTTGTCTGATGTGTGCTTGCTTTTGACTTCTATCTGTAAAACAGGGGTGATACTGCTTATCTCAGATTGTTGTTAGGAGAGTTCATTAATGTCGTGTATGTAATATGCCCGGTTTTCCCCTTTGAGATTAGCTAGTCACTCATCACTGAGGAGAGGGGGAAGAAATATATAAACATCCTGTATCAGTCAGGGTAGACGAGGTTATGCTGTAGTAACAAACAATCCCTAAAGTTCAGTGGCCAAAACCAGTAAAGGTTTATTTCTTACTCAGGTTACAATGTGCAATGTGGGTCAATAGTTTTACTTGACTCCTCATGTTCCCTTAGGGACCCAGGCTGCTGGAAGCACCCTCTAAACACATGCTTCCAAAATGGATTAGGCAGAAAAAGTGGTGGAGGCCATAAGAATAACACTCTGACTTTTTAAGTTTTCACCTGGAAGTTACATGCACACATCACTTCCACTCATACTTCATTGGCTAAAGCCAGTTATATGGCCACATCTAACTTCAGACGAGCAGCGAGGTAC
>NW_012146967.1:2309018-2310440 GCF_000956105.1 Propithecus coquereli | reverse complement strand
TACTTGACTTCTTATTTCCTTGGGAAAAATTCCTACAATGGAATTTGGTCCAAGGCAATGTAGCATTCTAAGAGCTTGATGCACAGTGCTGAATTGCCCTCCAAGAAGACTGGACCTATTTGTGCCCCTCCAGCAGTGTGTAAGAGTGCCTGTGTCTCTACTACTCCAGTGCCCCTTGCCGTGTACTTTTTTATATTTATCAATTTAACAACTAACATTTATATACCACTCCTGATGTGCCAGGCACTACTCCGCATGTAGGACACATACCAGCTTATCTAACCCTTACAAGTATCAATGGAAAAAAGACCAAACTCTGTAAAATAATTTTAAAGAGATTTACTCTGAGCCAAATTTGAGGACCATGACCTGGAGCCATGCCCAAGAGGCCTTGAGCAATGGACTCGCAGTTTGGTTTTATACATTTCAGGGAGACAGGGGCTACAGGTAAAGTCATAAATCAATACATGAGAGGCATACATTGGTTTGGCCCAAAAAGGTGGGCCATCCCGAAGTGGGGGTTTACAGGTTATAGGTGGATTTAAAGATTCTTTGGCTTGGAATTTGTTAAAGACATGAAGCTTCGTCTAAAGGCTTAGAATGTTTCAACGTAAGGAGCTCTTTATCAGAGATAAGCCATTGGGCATAGATTTGTTGTGTAAATTGAGGACCTGCAGGTTTGTCTTGCATAGCCTTAGGCCTATTAATGGATTATAAATGATGCCTCCAAGAAGGGAGGGGGGCATGATGAGGCATGTCTGACCTTCCTCCTGGCAGGCAATTTAGTTTTAGGATATTCCTTTGGCCACAAGGGGGTCCATTCAGTCAGCCGGTGGGTGGGGGGAGGTGAGCATTAAAATTTTATTTTAGTTCACACAAGAAACCTGTAACGTTGATTTCACAGACAAGGAAAATGAGGCCCAGAGTTTCAGCAGCTTTCCCAGGGCTACGCAGCTAGGAAGCAGCAACCCAAGCAGGCTGAATCTAGAGACTGGGCCATTAGCTACTTTATGAGATTACTTTTCAATAAATATAGTGGACATATTTACTGGATCGCTCCTGAAATTGAATTTTTTCCTTGTTTGTCTTTTATATCTTTGCTTGTGAGAATCACTCTTTATGTAATTTCCTTCTCTCTCTCTCTCTTTTTTTTTTTTTGGTCCTCAAATGTCTTTTTCATATTGATTTTTTATGAACTCCTTAGAGAATTAAAATACTAACTCTTGGTCATATAAATTGCACACAATTCTCCACAGCTTGTTATTCTTTCCCCTTCAAATGTATTTATTTATTTATTTTGCTGTCAGAAGATTTTAATTTTCTCATAGTTAAATTTGTCCATGTTTCCTTTTAAGGCTGGTTAAGTTAAAAAAGGGTTTGCCCAATTCTCGAGCGAATAAAGATTATCCTACATTTTATCTT
>NW_012146967.1:2286415-2308618 GCF_000956105.1 Propithecus coquereli | reverse complement strand
CTCTCCTTTGCTCTCTGCCCAAATATTGTGGCTGAAACCAACCATTACTCCCAAAATGAAACAATTAGCAAATTTCCAAATATACTTCAGAAGGACCACGGCAGCCCCATCACCCAGGCAATAATTCTGGGCGTGCGGTGCCTGCAGTGTAGTAGATAATCAGTCAATGTTTGCTAAATAAATTAGTGAAAGTATGCGTGGGGACCAGGAAGAGAAGAGTGGCTATTAAGACTGTAATGAACAAAGGGGGGCATACTCTGAAATTTTGCAGGGGAGCTTAAGCCTTTAAAATTGCAAGTTTAATTCATTCACTCATTTAGCTAATAGAGAATTTTCTAATGTGTGTTCCACAAAACATTAGCCCTATAAAATGCAGAGCAAAAAAAAGAAAAAAAGTTTAAAAGTTAGGGATCCACTGAACACTTTCTCCCCCTTTTAGAGATTCATGGTGAACATTTGCATATTAAAGCCTCTGTTTATTCCTGCAGCATAGAAAGATGGTTAAAGTAATTAACTCCATAAGGGCAGAAGTCAGTTCTATGGTGATCACTAAAATGTCCCAAGGGCCTCACATAGTGCTCTTTGATATTTGTGAAATGATTGAAAGAATGTACTACTATTGCTGTGTAAAGAATTATTCCAAGCTTAGCATTTTAAAATGACAAACATTTATTATTTCACAGTTGCTGTAGGTCAGGAATCTAAGCGCAGCTTAACTGGGTCCTCTCCGTCAGAGTATGACAGGCTGCGATCGAGGCGCTGGCCTGGCTGCAGTCATCTCAAGCCTCATTTGGGGATGATCCACTTCACGATCACTCACAAGGCTGTTAATAGGCCTCAGGTCCTCGCTGGCTGTTGGCTGGTGGCTTCAGTTCCTTGTCTTCTAGGCAGCTCCCAACAGGACATCTGGCTTCCCCCAAAGCAAAGAGAGAGCAGTCAAGATGGAAGGCACAGTCTTTTTATAACCTAATCTCCGAATTGATATCCTGTCACTTCTGTCATAGTCTGTCAGAAGTGAGTCAACAAATCCAGCCCACACTCAAGAAAGAGGGTATTATGGAAGGATATGAATACCAGGAGATAGGGGCCGTTGACGAGCTTGGAGGCTGCGCATCACAAAGAATGACTAAACCAATCAAGCATGTGCCATGATTACTTAGCCCCCAAACTTTTTTCCGATAGCTTTTAATCTAGAAAAACACTTTAGGAAACATGTAGGACTAATATGTATTGAGTGCTAAGTCCTAGGGCATAAGAATAAATGAGATGCATTCCTATATGAATTTATTCTTTCTTAGAAAACAATTATGCTTTGAGTACCTAGCACTATCTCTCTGAAGAGCTCAGCAGTTAGCCCAAATCTAGGAATCCCTTTGAGAATGCATCGCCCTGGCAGACACAGGCTTATTTGATCAGCAGTTTAGATTCTAGCTATAAACAGAAGGGAAATAATTTGGTCATTTCTGTGGTCTTATGACGACTAGCATGCACCCTCTCTCATGTGCCTTCCTGATAAAGCACTGGACGTGACCTGACCTTGGCCAGCGGGATACTCCTGCCAGGATTTTGAATTTTAAATGAATGACACAAATTACAGAGCTAGTAAGCAAACATTCATGGTGAAGGTGGCATTGGAGGTTGTGGAGTTATCAAAGCTGATCGCAAATATAAAAATTATCTTCTGGAGTGCTTAATAGAATTGCACCTCACTACCCTCTAAGAAATTAGACAAGGTCATGTGCCTTGCTTTGATTGGTGAAATATGAGGGGGAAGTAGTGTGTGTTACATCAGAAAGAAGCATTAAGAACTAATGTGCTGGCCAGGCACAGTGGCTCATGCCTGTAATCCTAGCACCCTGGGAGGCTGAGACAGGAGGATCGCTTGAGGTCAGGAGTTCGAGACCAGCCTGAGCAATAGTGAGATCCTGTCTCTAAAAAAAATAAAAAGAAAAAAAGAACTGATGTGTAATTGGCCTCATGCTCTTCCCTTTTCCACCTGTCGGGATCATGGAAGCATGAATTGAGATGAAGTCTTCATCAACCTGGGACCTTGAACAATTCTGATGAGCAGTCACCCTTCTAACTGTGGTAGACAGATGAGATTGGGAAATTAACCTTTGTCATTCAAGACATTGAGCTGATAGGACTGTTTGTCACTGCAGCATAACCTAGCTAATACGGTAGTCTAGCAGCGAACATCAGCTCTCTGTATCCAGCCATGGCAGATCACGTGCCCAGTTTAACTAACCATGACTTTGGCTATATTCTTGCTGCAGAACCTCTCTTGGTTCCTGCCTATGTTTTGAAGTTGGTTCTGTGAGCTATATCCTTCTAATAAATCCCTTTCCTGCTTAAATCACTCAGGGCAGGTTATTTGCAGCCAAAAATCCTGCCTAATACTGTTCTGTTTCATCCAACAGGAGTCTATTGAGCTCACTATGCTCATTACTGTCCTAACTGCAGACAAGTTTAAGATTGGAACTCAATAATGAATAAGACATACTCCCTAATCTCAAGTAATGTACAATCTTGCAAACAAATAATATGTACCTAAAAGAAACTAGTCACGAAATTTAAAATAAGAATGTGACAGTGCAGGTACATGGGTATGTTCTTTATCTAGAAACTTTCAGAAAAAACATACAGATAAAAACAGACAGGATGTGTACATTTTAATTTCTTTGTACTACCCTTCACATGTAAGTGAAGAGTAGTCTTACCCCAAAATGTAAGTCTTTTGACTTGAGAAATAGTTTCTAAACATAGGAAATATGATCATTACAACAGTGCCTGGCACACAGTAAGCACTAAGTATATGTTTGTTGAATGACTAAATGAATGAATGTGATCAAGGGTACATAGGGTTTAGAGTCAGCCGCCTCAGTTTTGAGTCTTGCCTCTCCCACTTATTAGCTCCTGTACCGGTTCCTTAGGTTATTGAGTCTTGAAATGGAGACTTCTATAATCTTCACCACAAAATGGGAGTGCTGCTGTTGGTTTCACAGGGTTGTTGGCAGAATTGAATAGGTGCTATTAATATAGGACCGGCATGTAGGAAGCATGCAATAGATGGAGCCTAGGCATTTAGACGCCCATATATAGGTACCCATGTGTATGTTCACACTCCCCAGAATGAAATTCCACCTTGTTTATTAAATCTTATAGGAATAGTCCCTGAGCATCTGCCAGAGGGTATGAATACATGCACGGCTAAGGACTGAGAATCGATGGTGGGCACGACGTAAGCCTGATGACAAGGGGAGTTCAGGGAGTTCTGAGACTGCGCTGCAGAGTAAGTTTGGACCGACTGCTGGGAAAATCAGCAATTCTGGCCTTAGTGTTTTTCCGAAGCCCTGGGAGTTCTCCAAATTCCGCCCTCTCTTCTTCTCCCAGCTGCGAACAAAATCAAAGGCTAGGTGTGGCAGATGCTGAAAATCAGCTCTCCAGTGTCCATTTCTCCTTCTCCTTGGGAACTTGGTTTCCTTGAGGGTGTTAATGCATCCTGGTAGGAGACTAAATCAGTTCTGGCCAAAGAGATGTAAGCAGAAGTGCGCTGGGCATTTCTAGAAAGTTTTGCTTTCCTGATGTAGGTGGTACCTCTTCCTCCCAGTCGCATCCTTCTTTTCCAGCCTGAAACATGAAGGGGAGGCAGGAGGTGAAGTGAACAACCTGTGGTCGTGTGAACACCGTGGGGAGAGAGGAAGCCACCTCCCGAAGATGGAGGAGAGGAAAGCTGGAGAAGCGGGCGTTGCTGGCACTGTGCAGCCACCCCACTGGCCCAAATAAGCCACTAGTGTTTGAGTTTTCCGTTGTGCAGCAAGATTCTAAACCTATCATGTTATATTCATTCATTCGACAAATATTTATTGAGCACCTACTTATACCCAAGGCAAAACTCTAGGCCTTGGGAATATAGCAAAGTGCAAAAAAGACAAAGAGACCTATTTTCAAGGAACTTACTTTTGGGGTGGAAAAGTATAAACCAGATAAGTAAGTAAAATATACAGTATGTTAGTGAAAAGTCCTGAGAAACACAATCCATGGAAACAAGATACAGGCTGTCAAGGGAGGGAGGGTTGCGATTTAAATAGGGTGACCAAGGAAGCCCCTGGCGAGAAGGTGAACATCAAATGAAGACTTCAGGGGCGGGAGGGGGCAAGTCGTGAGGATACACAGGGGGAGAACATTCCCAGCAGAGGGACCAGCCAGTGCCAAGGCCAAGGCGAAAGGGAGGGTGATGAGTTAGAGGAAAGCAAAGAGCCCAGTGTGCATGCAGCAAAGTGAGCAAGGACGAGATAAAGTCTGAGAGGTGGCAGTGGCAACTGGGTGGGGATCCCCAGTCTGGGCAGGGATCAGCAAGCTCTTCCTATGAAGGGCCAATAGTAAGTATCCCAGGCTTTGCAGGATGCGTGGTCTCTGCCACAACCGCTCAACTCTGCTGTCATAGCAGGAAAGCAGCCCTCGACAATATGTAAACAAATGGCCATGGCTGTGTTTCAAAACTTTATTTATAAAACTGGCAGCAGGCAGCTGGATTTGGAGCATAGTTTGGAGGCCCCTGATGCAGAGCCTTATAGATCAGAGTAAGGACTTTGGGTTTTACTGGAAATAATGGATTAGCTAGTGAAAGGATTTGAGCATGGTGACATGATCTGAATTGCATCCAAACAGGATCTCTCTGGATGTTGGGTACAGAATAGAAAATCAAGAGGAGGAGACAAAGTTGGAAGCAGGGAGACCACTTTGGAGGCTACTGTAATAATCCAGGCTTATGCCCCATAAAATATTTCTTGGGTTTCCAACTCTTTGGAAAGAGGATGACAGTGTTACTTCAATGATTTATTCACCCCACCACAGCTCATGCATAATTAATGATACCCACCTTCCCTACAAGCCAGGAGGACCCCAAGTGCTTTGCAACCTGATTTACCATGCAGAACATGAAGAACTCTTCTTCTAATTGAAACAGTGGGGGGAGATTTTAAATAGGCAACATGCAATTAGCCAAATTAGAATAGACGCAGGACACCGAGGCTCACACCCCAGAAAAATAAAAGACAAAAGCAGCCTAACCCCAAGCTTAGGTGATTGGCAAATAATAAGACCTGGGGCCAGGATATTTTGTTGGCTTCATGTTGTAACAGGTGTATCACAAATACTGAGCCTTGGACAACATAATGGAGCTGTTTTCCTTCCTTCTACTGCAAACATGGTGCTGGCCCTTGGGTCAGGAAAGGCATGTACTTAGGGAGCAGCCATATCTGTGTCAGGCCTGGCTGAGATGCACATGCTCAGTGGCCATCTTTTGGGACAAGAACTTTGTTGAGGGGTGGCACAAGGGGAGGAGATTGGCAGACTCTGTTGTCACCTCCCCATCACCATTCCTCCCTCTGTCCACTAAAGGAATCCTCACCTTTGTTCTCTCTGCTCTGAGTAGTCACGTCCTCCAGGCAGGCTGGACTCTTCCCTGCCCCAGGGATGCACCTTCATTGGTGAATGCAAGTTCTGGGGTTCTCACGCTCCTTGCTAAATGTGGTGGCCACGAGAATGTGCTTTCAGATCCTTCACTGCAAGGACTGTAACTGGACATCAGCCCATGTGCTGTGCTCTAAAATCTCCCACTGCTCTGGTGACGACCCACGTTTCGCAGGGGCTGCTCCCAGGCAGTGGCTGAGTGAGGCAAGGATGCTAAGACTGGCTTGCTCCTGGCAGACACGGAACTCCACCCACAGGTCGTTCTGCCTCAGCAAAGGCCTTGAACTGCACCAACGTCTCAAATGCGTTCACCCAACCTTCCTTCCTTCCCTCTCTCCTTCACCCAGGGTCAAACCTGCCTGTTGTCTGATAACTTTCCCAGCCTCTTCTGGCTCTCTCCCCATTTTCTCTCACAGCCATTTCCCCTAATAATGCTTAACCCTATTTTGGCATCTGCTACTTAGAGAACAGGGACCAAAATACCAAGTAATAATGAAATCATGGGCATGTTTTAAAATTTTGGCTAATAAGATGCAAAGGAAGTCAAGGGGAAATGAAAACAGGCAGCGGGCCTGACTTGCCCTGTGGGCCGTTGTTTGCTGACCCCTGCACCATGTCATCACACCCACTTCGCCTATCGGCGCTCCACTGATTCTACCACTCCTGTTCCCACAGCGAGAAGCTCCAGACGACTCCAGTTCAGTGTGACGGCAGAGGCAGATTACCTGCCGCAAGCTATCGAAGCTTTAGCTGCATAAGCTCGCTGTACAGACTCCTTCTAAGGCCCTGGCTGGGCCCCTAGCAATGGGATGGTGTGGTTTATATTGCATATATATATACACACAATTTACAAAAGGGAGATTTTGTTTTTTGTTTTGAGACAAGGTCTCACTCTGTTGCCCAGGCTAGAGTGCAGTGGTGCCATCATAGCTCACTGCCGCCTCCAACTCCTGGACTCAGGTGATCCTCCTATGGGTATCTCGTAAGTAGCTGGGACTACAGGCCCTCACCATCATACCCCACTAATATTTTTTTATTTTTGGTAGAGACAGGGTCTCACTGTGTTGCCCAGGCTAGTCTTAAACTCCTGGGCTCAGGCAATCCTCCTGCCTCAGCCCCCCAAAGTGCTGGGATGACAGGCATGAGCCACCACACCCAGCCAAAAGGAAGATATTTTAACAATATTTCCTCTCTCCCCTACTTTTCCTGATGCCAAGTGGCACTGAAGTGGTCATGGGTATTTTGGGGAGTCTGGCCGAAGGGGAACTTGGGTGTGGGGAAACACGTAGTTTAGGTCTGGTGGGTGTTTATGGGTTCACAGCACGATGTGTGTATCATCAGCCTATTGCTTGCTGCCCTAGTGTGGGAATGGCTTCCAGAGCCTTCCCACTGCCCACTGTGACACCCACCCACCCTCTCTAGCCCTGAAGGTGCAGGTGCCATGACAGTGTCCTATAGTTCCTGGTACTGGACGGGGCTGGAGGGGAGAAACAAGGCTTGAAATGTGGGAAGGCAGAACTCCATCTGTGGAAACTTCCTCTAATCATCAGACATGTAAAGCTCTAAGTGGAAGATTGAGTTCTCAACCACGCCCAATCAAATCAGAATTTTTCTCTTTTTAGGAAAATACTTGATAAGGTAGCGTGCACAACTGTGAACGCACTACACAGTTTTTATGGGTATTACAGAAGGTAGCAAGGTGCTTAATGAATGTTAGCTATTTTATTTCATTTTGCTCTCATTGCTCTATAAAAATGAGTGGAAAGTAGAAAATTGATAATGTCAATGTGAGCACTAAGAAACATAGGTCTCAGAAATGTACTATTAAGAAACTAGAGAGAATACACCGAGCAGACCGAATCAGTGAATTTTCAACTTCAGTGTGACATTTACTGATATAAGCTGGCCACGTGAGCTCACTTGTGAAGGAAGAGAACAAGATGAAAGAAACTGCACAAAGCATAGGAGCCGCGACCTCAGAGATGATGCATAAATAGGAATTCCACGGTGTTTTTGTAACTGGGAAGAAGCCACCCATCCTTGGTCTCTTATAACATTCCCCATACACATTTTCAGTAACTGATTTGCACAAAAGTTAAGCACTGACTAAAGACACTTGATCTCCCCAAGTCTCAGTTTCTTGATCTGTAAAATGGGGAATAAGAATATGATTATTGTGAGACTTCCACTAGGACACGTTCTTGAAACTGCCTAGCAGAGGGCGGGGCCCCCGGTGAGTGATCAATACATTGGATTCTCTTCCCCACACGGGGTTGCTGAACATGGAGGAAAGAGTTGGGCGACTTCGAAGGCCTTGTTTGCCAGTGTTCGCCAGTGTCTGCGTCGTTTCTCAGACCGACCGTTGGCTCAGGAATGATGCCAAGGAGCATCCTGCACTTGCTCAGAAACGATGTAAACCCTCCCCAGTAGATGCGGACCCCTGGTCTAAAACAAGAGCGTCTGGCAACCCTATGCTGCTAGGAATAGACGCAGAATGATGAGTGCTCCAGAGGAGGTGTGAGAAGGAAGAGAAACTTGGTACCTGTTTGGGAAAGAGAAAAGAATGGGAGCCCACCCTTATTGAACTGGCTTCGATGGGAGATGAACTTAAGCCACGTGCGTTTCACCCTCACATCTATCCTGCAAGCTGGGGATTATTACACCCGTTTTATAGATGAGGAAACTGAGGCACACAGATTCCAAGGGGCTTGTCCAAGGACATACAGGAGGACGTGGCAAAACAGGGCTAGAGCCCAAATCCCCTGCATCCATCTCTGTGGCACTTACTCTTTCCTCCATGACAGATTCCATGGCTCTGCCACCTGCTCCTGGTGGAGGCTGTGAGATGGCATCCCGGGTCCTACTCCTGAGCTGCCCACCAAATATAGAGGAAAGATGCTCTGTAATTTTGCTCTGATAAAATTGCTCTCTTCTAAGCTCTTTACATATCAAAGAAAAAGGAAGAAAATTGCTTTCCTTGTTGGGTTATGCGTCTCTAGATTTTCTGTTTTTATGGGTGTGTCTGTGGGTGTGGGGGCTTTTGTTCTCCGTGTCGAGAGCTCTCTCTCTCTTTTTTTGAGTTTTTTTGTGGGAGGAGACTGTGTTTTTGGTGTTTTCTCTCGCGGTCTTTTTTTTTTTTTCTTTCTTTTTTTTATGTGTGCAGAGTGTGCGCTCTCTCTGTCGTGTTGTGTTCTGGGCAGGGGGACACTGTGGCGCATGTGCCCTGTGGTTTTTGTTTTCTTGTGGCCGCGCTCTCCCAGGGGGGAGAGGTTCAAAAAACGGGGCAACCAGTTAAAAAACATCATTGCAAAGTGTGATGAAAGTTAAGTGGGAACACAGGTAGGAACACACTGCCACTCTGGGTGAGGTGGTGCAGGAAGGTAGCATTTAAGCCTCACCCTAAAGGATGAGGAGGAGGCAGCCAAACTAAGGGAGAGGGATGGGGGAGGGGATGCTTTCCAGGTAGAGGGAACAGCATGTGCCAAGCCCTGACACGGGGGAGCAGAGTGGTGGAGCATGGGGAGAGATGGGGAGAGTGGCTGGAGTTGAGTTTGGAGTTGTCAGGGACCCGCTAGTGGGGGGCCTTGTCATGATGGTGAGGAGCTTGGATTTCACTCAGGTTGCCACGGGAAGCCACTGGACTTAAAAAGCATCGCCTCCTACAATAACTGTGTTTCAGTGGGTAGTAAATCGGTAGAAATGGGAACGTTTTGATTTGGATGTTCACCTGTTCTTCACCCTCTCTATGTCCATACCCCTGCCAGGCGACTTTCTAATTCCCGTCAGTAAAGAGTCACCCAGAATCTGAGCTGGGCGTGAGACTTATTTTGGCCAAAGGACTGTTAGCAAGCGTGATGCAAGCGGAGACTTGAAAAAGCACTTGCATGTTTCTGCTAGTTCCGTCATCATCATAAATCATATCTGGATTAACTGGAAGAAGAAACACATGGGCCAGAGCTAGGACCCGGTCATCTCATTCGAGGCCATCCTGGATTGGCGCCAGCCAGCTCTCACACCTACGAGTGACCTGGCCAGGTCGGCAGAGGTGACCAGCTGAAACACAACTGACCACAGGCATGTGAACAGCTGAACCTTGCAGACTTGTGAGCTAAACAAATATTCACTGTTATATGTCATCGAGGCTTGGTGGTTGGTTGTCACACAGCATTACGGTGGCTCTAGATGACTGATACACACCTCAAACTCTAACTGCTTAAGTCTAAACTCCTGAAACCTCAAAATCAAAGAGTTCGGGTGAAATGTTTGGGCAGTTTAGCTCCTTCTAGCATGATCTCTGGAGTCTTGGGGTCTGCTCTGCCATTTATTACCTGCCAATGCTTGCACGAGATATTTGACTTCTTGAATCTCAGTTTCTTTATCTGTAGAATGGGTTCAGTGACCACACTCACCCAGTAGGGGTGTTAGAAGAATCAAATGGGAAAGCACTTTGTAAATGTTAAATTCTCTCCTTGAGACTTTAAGTTATAATCATCGACATCTTCGTATGTGGAGAACAGAGGATAACAGTGAAAAGGAACTGAAAGCAGCCATGGGGAGCACCGCATGGGGAAGAGAGATGAGAATGTGTATAGAGTCTTGTGTGGAGAATGCCCTCTGCGTAGTAAGTTGACTCTGTCCCAGGGAAGAACCAGAGAACGACGGTTTTTACCTGGGTGTTGTAACATGTTCTGGTTGTAAATCACTGCTTAGGTGATGGATTAAGTAAGAAACTGTGAGGCTAGTGTTAAAAGAGACCCGCAGGTGGCCTCCAGGGAAGTATTGCCCAGGAGTGCTCCACTGGGCAGATCAAGGTGCACTAACTGTCAGAGGCTGATTCAGGTTTAGGATTTTTCCCGGGTCAGGCAGCAGTTCAGGGCAATTCTTCCTCCTCCGTTCTGGCCCCACCTCCTGCTGCCTGGGAGGCCCCGCCCCGTTGCTTTCTCTCCCTCTCCGCACCCCCGCGCCCCCCGCCCCGCCAAGTCCCCGCCCCTCCACTCCATCCTCTTAGCCGGCAAACATGTGCCCCTCGTTTTTCCCTTGCTGCCACACTTCGGTGATGTCTACATTTCCCACTGCTTCCTGACTCTCCACTTACGCCCTGACCTCTCCGAAGCATTTAACTCTGCGTCGTTTCCTGCCCCCACCCCAAGGGTCCCCTGCTTATGCAATCCCGGAGTCTTTACGTCCTTCACACCCCCTACTTCCATCGTCTCATTGTTGTTTTGACTGCTATGAAATTGGCGGTGTTACTTATTACTTTTGATTTAGAGGACTGCAATGATCTCTGGTCTCTCTCTTTACTAATCTACATCCCGTATCATTTCTGGACTCTTCTTTCCGAATAACGGCTCTGAGCCTGGCTGTCTCCTGCACAAAATCTTTCAACGTCCACGGAAATAGTTCAAACTCTCTAGATTCTTTCAGAGACCTCCGTGCTTTGGTCTCATCCAGCTTTCCAATTTTATTTCCCACCACTCCCATTCCTGAATCCTGTGCTCGCATCGAAGTGAGTTATTCTCCTTTCCTTACGGAGAACTTTAATACCTTGCAGCCCCAGCGCGTGCTGTTCACCCTTCCTAGCAGCCCATCCCTGCAATTTCTACGTACCTAAATCGTATCACATCTTCAAAGCCCAGCATAAATGCTTCTTCCTCCATGAAACCTTATTTTATCTTTTAAGGAGATATAAATCTTTCCCTTCTCCTTTCCTAGAAATTGATAGTTTTGTACCTGTTAGTGTACTTTTGTGCGTATTTTATCTCCCTTTTGGACTGAGCACTTCTTAGACTAGGATTCATCTTTGTATGACTGCAATATTCAGCACAGTGCATTGCATATAGCAGCTATCCAATTAACATTTCTTGAACAATAAACAAATATATTTCAAAATATCATCGGCATAAAGATGGTAGCCGTAAATCATAATCACCAACAATTTTACCATATGGTAAAGTCATGTTTATCATACCAGTTAACCTAAGGGTGGCAAACTCAGATGATTAAAGGTGCTAGGCAAATAATATAAATGTTAAAACAGCTGGGTAAGTCCTGTGGCATATGTTACAGTGCCTGCCACGTATGACAGGGGCGGCAGCTATTCAGCACCTGCCAATTGTGGCCATCGGGAAATATGGGTCCAGAATTACCAGGTCATTTGATTATTAGAGAAATGCTAGAAATCTAAATATTTATGTGAAATGTTTCAGTTTTTAAAAGTTGGCAACTAGCTCAATTTTTAACAATTGGGCTGCCGGTTTGCAAGTTCTGGGTTGGAGAATGCTGTGTTCTATGTAAGTGAAAATGCTACTTCATTGACTTAACCAGATACAATGTACCTAGGCAAAGGCGGTTGTCTCCCAGGCATTCTGTAATGCACTTAATGGTCACCCCATGGTTGATTCAGAAGGCACTTTGTGGCTTTGCCACATCTAGGCTTCTCATTTCCAACATCAGTCATCATCAGGAAAAACAGAAGAACTCTTTGGGAATTGGAACTCTCTGCTGTCTATATTCTGGAGACAACTGCATTGCTTTCTTGCGACTGCATCTATTCCCAAGGCTGCTCTCATTTTCCCTGTCTCCTGCATTGAGCAACCATTCTGCTGGCCTCTTGGCAAGTATCAGACAACTGCAAGGACAGGTCTCCCAGTCCCTCGAGCTCCATATGATCTTAGTGGCTGGCAGGGCCCAGACTAAAGGAACCGAGGGCCAGACAGGAACCCCCGTCCCCTCCACCCCTGAAGCCCCAGATCATTTGTTTAGCACTGTTCTCACAGGACTTATTAATAATCTTTATGGTCACAGTGACTACTATATATTGAGCACCTAAGCTAGACATTTTCACAAGCTTGTTGAATTCTCATGACACTGCAAAGTAGATAATTGCATTAGCCGGGATAAGTTAATGACTATAACAAGACAAATCCAAAATTCCAGTGGCTAAACACAATGAAAGTTTATTTCTTGTTCATGTAACAAACCCACGTGACTTGGGTTAGGAGGGGAGCTCTGCTCTATGCAGCCACTCAGGGACTCAAGATCCCTCCACCTTGTGGCTGGACCTTCCTCCAGGATCTCAGGCTTCTCTCTCTTCAGCTGGCATATGGGAAAAGAGAACAAAAATTGCACGTAAAATATTTTTATTAACCAGGCCTGGAAGGGGCTCACATCATTTCTACTCATGTCATACACACCAGAATTCAATCATGAGGCTATAACTAACTGCTTATATATTCCTTGTGTGTGCCAGGAAGAAGAGAGGAGCTAGATGTTGGTGAGCTCTAGCAGCCTCTGCCGTAGTGGGAAATCCCCAGATGAGGGAAATGAGTCTTAGGGAAGTCACGTCACTTGCCTAGGATCACATACCACTAAGTGGCAGAGCTGGGCCTACCACCCAAGTTGGCCTGGCACTGACATCTGGCTTTTCCCACTGCTCCACTCGGTCCTTTCTGCACCTCCCACCCCGTCTTACACTGTTGGCACTAACGAATGCGATGCACCCACTCCTGGAAGACCACTTGCTTCTGGGGAATGTTTGTTGGCACATCTCCATGGGACTTTGCCTAAAGAGGCTCTCAACTCTTACATCCTTGAACCTTCCTAAAGATGCACACACGGCTTGCTCCTAGGAGAGAAAGAGGAAAGAAACCAGCCACAGGTGATGGGCACCTTGCCTACCCATCACGGTTTACCTGAGCCCGTCTCAGACGGATGGTGTGCCACTCCGTGTTGCTGGTTAGCTTGTGTTGTGTTTCTATATTGCTTCCCCTCCCCTAGTAGCCTGACAACATATTGAGTCTCATACTTCCAGAATGTTTCAGAGCTCCGCCATGGACCTGTGCATATTATAAATACCAATTAATATGTTTTGGTTGATTAATTTCTTAGAGTTAAGGTGGCTTACAAGGTCCATACAGATGCAACAACATTAACTATGTGAGGGAATTTGGGAGTGTAATTTGCTCCAGGTAATTATAGAGAAATTAAAGATAGACTTGCTTAAGTGCTTCTGTCCCACACTCTGCCAGCACTGTGGATTCTCATGTACTTCTTTCATGACACTCATCAC
The DNA here is from genome assembly GCF_000956105.1 of Propithecus coquereli. Classification (NCBI taxonomy): domain Eukaryota; kingdom Metazoa; phylum Chordata; class Mammalia; order Primates; family Indriidae; genus Propithecus; species Propithecus coquereli. The sequence goes on along the minus strand of NW_012146967.1, from coordinate 2,295,075 downwards.
AATTACAGTTGTAAAAATTGTCTGTGTCATTATTGGTTTAATGTCTGCCTTACTCCCCCTACACTATAAACTCCATGAGGGTAGAGATCATGTCATTCTCATTCACCACGTGTATCAGTCAGTTAATGCTGCATGATAGGCAATCCCCAAACTCAGTAACTTACAATAACAATTGTGTATTCTCACTTACATATCCACAGGTTGGCTGGGGTTTGACTGCTCTAGGCTAGTTTCCACTGAACTTAACTCCAAGCTGATTGAGAAGTTTCTTATTTTTCAGAGACCCGCTGGTGTGTTTTTCTCATGGCAATGACAAAAGTGTAAGAGGCAATGAGAGCAAAACCTCTTATGGCCTAATCTTGGAACTGGCGTACTGTCACTTCTGCCCATACTCTGTAGGCTACCGTGAGCCACATGGGCAAGCCCAACCTTGGTGGGAAAATACACTCTGCTTCTTGTAGGAGCAACTGCAGAGTCACACAACATAGGGTGCAGATAGAGACATGAGTGAACAATTTCAAACAATAATGCAAGGCATCACATGGCTGTATCTCAATTAGCCAACACATTGCATTGCGCGTCAGAGCTATGAAATAAATATTGTTTGAATAAATGTATAAGATATTCTGAGTAAATAAATCTCTCTGGGTTGAAAAAAAATCAAACCACTGGTTGGTGAGATTTAACTAATGTGGCAGGATAACACATTAAGAGATTAATTTGTATAATAATTATATATTTATAATTATAATATACAAAGTGTATGTTGCAATTTGTATATTAATTATATTAAGAGATTAATGCCCTCCCTGCAGTTCAAGCTGGGGAATGGGTGGGGTTTGTGTGCCTGCTCACAGGGCAAAAGAACAGAAGAAACCTGGAGCCAAGAGCTCCTCCAGTCTTTTGTTCAAGTCTCAGCCAGATGAAGAGAGAATGTTGTTCTCTCTGACAAAGAAGGAAGGGTAGAGAGACTTTTGAGAGAGGAAGACTTGCCTAGCCAGGAAGGGGAGAGCTGGGCACAGATTCTTGATGCAATAGACACACACACACACACACACACACACACACACACACACACACACACAATGCTCTGGGACTCTTCTGAGAAGATATAAGAGCTTCAGCGAGGACAGCTGTTGGGTGTGCCTGAGGCAGGGAGACCCCAGGCCCATCCAGAAAAATTCCCAAACCTTATGGATGGCTCAGAAGCAGAGACTTGCAAACATCAAGGGTCCCCTTGGGCTTAGACAGTGAGGACACCTGACCACTTAAGCCTCCCAGATCCTAAGACCCTGGGACATGAAGGAGTCTCCACTTAAGGTTTGAGATTACATTTCCCACGTCCCGGTGGGATAAGGGTCCAGTAGTGTCATAGTTAAGCTGATTTAAAGGAAGGAATGAAAATGCTATTTCCTATACATCTGAGTTAGAGAACAGTCATTCACACCCATTAAACTATAGAAAGTGTAGCTGGAAATTGGCAAACCGAGGCTCTTCGTGAGCTTAACATAATAATACTATTTAAACATTTTGAGGACTTTTTTTTACCATTTTTATGTGAAACCTTATAAATCCACGCAAAGGCCTGCACAGAGCGTCAGGGAGAGATGCCCGATAGTAAAACAAGAGATGTCTTTCCCCCATTTTCTAGAGTTTGAGGACTCTATGGTAAAGCCCACACAGTCCCAGAGCGTGAAGTTAAATTAGCAATAATGTTTAAATGATGCAGGCTCCCAACTGTGCTGTGATGTTTGCACACTTTCTAGGAAGTGACTAATTATGATTAGTGCTTAGATACAAAAGAGGTGCTGTCATTAAAAGAAAAGGAGAAAAATGAATCTTACATGTTTAGACCTTGGTCTCCCAGCACAGCTATTTTTCTTCACTCACGCTGGGGCTGCTAGCTGAAGGACAGGCAGGAAATGAATGCTGGTTTCCACGCTACATGTGGGAAGATGAATTTAGACGTTCATGGGTCAGGTGAGGACGTGAGACACAGAACAATCCCCAGTATTGAGACTCTGATGTCACAAGTCGCCTCATCAGAAAGGCAGTGAAGAATAGAGACGAGGAACACGCCATCCTCAGAGCTGAGTTCTTATCCCATGATTCATGCAAGGTCATTTAGCTTTTCTGGGTCTCAGTTTTTTGAGTTGCAAAGTATGCCAAGAATGCCTGCCCTAAATGTTTGATAAGTTTCTCGTGACTATTTTTTTCCCCTGGCACAATAGTCACTGTATTTTGAGCACTTACAAAGTCCCAAGGCCTGGGCTGAATGCTGTGGGTTTGGGTGCAAAGAGGAAACATGGAAACTTCCTCCATGCTCCCCTAGCCTCCGACTTACCTATATCATGGCGGTTTTCTCGTTGACACCCTCACTGGCCCTTGACCATGGAGGGCCCAGTCTTGTTCACTGTTCACTGTTGCATGCCCAACACCTACCATACTGTCTGCATATTGTAGCCACTTGATAAATAGTATTTGGAATAAGACAGGGCGATGCATTATATTGGTAGAAAATGGTTTAAATGTGTTAAATGGGACATTCCTTCTGGTATTTTCTACAGTGCCCGGCAATTCAAGCATGTAATCATTCCTGTGTCCCCATGCATAATCACTGGGCCCCTAATATGAGGGAGGCACATTGGTAGATGCTGGGGCACAGCACTGAACAACATGGCCACACATCCTGCTTCGTGGCCCTTACATTGGACAGGAGAGTCAGGTCGTTAATGAGTCATCAAACCATAAAATAACCACAAATTCTGAACAGTTCTGCCCCGAACACTGCAAGCTGCCTGTCGAACATCACCACCCCCTTCTTTCTTTTGCAGACAGAACCTTGATTTTATTTCAAGGCCTTACCCCTGGTTCCAAGTGTTTCACCATCGTATAGCTGAGCTGGACTAAGCTGTCGTGACACTTCCATTTCCCCGTGCCAGGCATCGGTCTGTGCGGATATGTGACCCAGTCTGGCCTGGAGGCTGTAAGGGGGAGTCTGCAAAGGGGCTTCTGGGAATGATATTCCTCCCGATAAAAGAGAAAGCTACTTGGGGGAAAGCAACTTAGCTCCTTTCCCTGTACTTCCTGCTCAAACAGGAAGGAATGTGTCATGTGATAATATGATATTTGCCATCTTGTGACACTAAGGGGACATACTGTTAACACATGGTGATGGCACAGAAGGTGGATTGAACAAATCTGGCTCCCGGTGGTGTCTGTTGGAGTCGCTAAAGAAGCCTGAGGAGTAGCTCCCTTCTTCCCCTTCCAAGTTCTGGACAGATTGGGAAATCGGAGAGTGGAGGTGGAGATGAAGGAAAAATGCCATCTTGGTTACTGATAAACGCTAGGTGTGTGGCTGTAGCTTAATGAGGGGACCAGTCGGGCTTGAACTCCAAGGTAGGCATAGTTAGCACCTACTCACAGACTGTACCCGGAGTGGCAGAGACCAGGAGCTGCTTGTGGCGGGCTCAGTCCCAACCGGGCTTGACCAGATTTACCAAACAGCCACCCTTCCTCCCCAGGGATGGAGTGGACAAGGGGGAGAAAGAAACCAGGATTTACAGTGGCTGAGCTTCCTTCACGTGGGAGGAAGCTTCAGGAATAGACATGAAGCACCCCTCCCTCACCCTGACCACAGAGCTGAGCCACTGCACCAACCCCAGAATTGCCTTCAAACCTCTTATTACAGGAGGATTATAAACCTCTATTACTGAAGCTACTTTTAGTTAGGGCTTATGTTCATTGCAGCCCAAATCATCCTCGCTGGTCCAAGCACCGCAAAGGAAAAGCAAACCTAGTGAAAGGGACTGTGCGAAGGGAACTTCATTTGTATCTGGAGTGGAGGTGATCAAGGGAAAGTGTCTCTGGGTTCATGCCACTCAAGGTGGCCCTGAAAGATAGGGGTAGACGGGGCAGGGTGGACAGGGCGGGGGTAGGTTTCAGGAAGGAAAGAGAAAGTGAGAACCTGAGGCATGGAAGGAAGATCCATTCAAAGGCAGTGGACTCAGTGAGAAGGGGATTCACGAGATAAGCTATCAGAGAGGCTGGCAAGGGCGGGAGCATGGCCTTAAAGAAGGGACGTGGCAGCTGGCATCCCCAGGAAGCAGACAATGAGGTGGAGTTTTGTATGCAAGGATGTGTATTAAGAGGCGCCCTTGGGACCCACACTAGCAAGAGGGAGCAGGGGCAGGAGTGGGAGTGGGCAGAGGGCCTGGTTGAGCTGCAATGCTGGCTCCGCAGCAGTTCCAGCTGAGCCCATGGGGAGTTCTGGATCTGGAATAGCCCTTCAGAGCTGTCCCAAGATGCATCAAGATGACCAGAGCTTTGAACCCCTGCGTAGAACCTTCAGTGCATGTGGGCTACCCAGGGAAGGTGGCACAGAAGCTGGGCTGGCAGCTGGAGTTATGAGACCCTGGCTGAAGGGGATCTGGGCAGCTCGTCATTTTGCCCAGAGCTAGCCAAACTGCAAAGTCTCAGGGCACCGTCTTCCACAAGTGCCTTTACTTCTGACTCCAACTCCAAGTTCAGACGATGCCCCCAAGCCCGTTCAGGTTCAATAATTCACTGGATGGACTCTTAGAGCTCACTGAAAGCTATTGCATTCATGGTTATGATTTATTACGGAGAAAGGATACAGATTAAAATCAGCCAAAGGGAGAGATGCATGAGGCAGAGTCTAGGAGGGATCTGATATGAAGCTTCTGTTATTCTCTCCCTGTGGAGTCAGGACGTACTGCCCTCCCAGCATCACTTTGTGACAATATGCAAAGTATCGACGGCTAGAAAAGTTTACCCAGCCTTGGTGTCCAGAGTCACTGGCCTCCCTGACATAGACGTGACTGACGGATAGACTGGCTGCTCATGGGGTTGATCTCATTGTCCGTGCAGACTAATGCTGCTCGACCCAAAGCCCTCACCCTGACTCATACGGCTGTCTTTCCAGCCTGGCCAGCTCCCACCTAAGACAGCCGGGTGTGGCCAGCTCCTACCCTAAGCAAAGACACTCCTACCTGGTGTGACACTGATTACCTCCCAGAAGCTGGAGGCAAAAGCCAGATCTCTCTTGGAATGTGGCCAAATTCTTTAGTGCACATCTCTGCACTATGGTAAAGATTCTGGTTTATTTCCTAAGTGCAATGGAAGCCGCCATAGGCTGGCTCTCGGGCGGTTCTAGGGATATCATTTTGATTGTAAGGTGGTGTGCTGTGGAGAGGACTGGTCATTATGGAGCCCAGGTGCAGTCCTCGATTGGCTTCCAAAGTGCTGTGTGACCGAGGCTGAGCCACTTCCCTGCTCAGGACCTCAACTGCTACTAAATAAGCAGGTTGACCTAGTCTCTGAGACCCTTCCCAGTTTTCACAGTCTGTGCCTCTCTCATTAGCCTCTTTTCATGTCTACAGTTTTCCCTGGGGGCAGTTGATTTAGCCCAAGGCTTCTCAACCTCACAACTGTTGACATTTTGGACATTACTTGTTGTGCAGCCGTCCTGTGCCTTGTAAGTGTTTAGCAGCATCCCTGTCCTGTAGATGCAAGTAGCATCTGTCTCCCCTATTGTGACAACCAAAAATCTCTCCAGAGTTTGCCAAATGTCTCCTGGGGGAAAATTGCCCAGGTTAAGAACCACTGTTTTAACTTAAAATATTTTAAGGATTTTCTTAAAGGCACAGGCACATCCTATATGGCCTCGAGTCAATTGCTCAAGCTCCTTGGGCTTCTGCTTGGGGGTAGGGTGGGGGTTGGGCCTTAACAAATGCTTTAGAACTTCCTAGAGGGAGGGGACACTAGTGACTCCAACAAGACTGGCACTTCCTGAAAACCTGCAAATACAGGAGCCACCTCCCCTGCTCTCAAACTTCTCGCAAGCCAGCCAATTATTTACTGGTATTTGATGAGTTTGGTGAATAAAAGCAAGATCACCTCTCCCAGGCCCTCCTGCCCACTTACTAAACAAGCTCATCGTCTTCCCTTCTGGCATTTTCCTAGAGCTTTTTGTCAACGCTGGCTCAGCAATTGCCTCCCTTCAGATTTCTCCGCCCAGCTTTGGACTCTTTGAATCAGGCCCCAGCACATACTCTGAGTCTGAATTAATATGCATTGTGCTACCTTCTGCTCCTGCAAAGAATTAGCCATCCACTGACCTTTTCTTTTTCTGAACCATTGCCTCTGGGACAGGAGGGAGCTCTCAGAACCAGAAGGCGTGCCTGAGAGTGGGGACACTTAGACATTGGAGGCTGGGTTCTGTAGTTGGCATCTAATGGGGATATTTGGGTCCTCATAGCTCGCTCCTTCAAATAACAACCATTCCTCCCACCTTTCAGGGAGCCACTCCTCGGTGGAATCTACTAGCCATGTTCTGGTCTCTGGGTTGCCACTGTCACACAAGACGGACCAATAAGAGAGTCAACATCTCCGGTCACAGTAATTCATTTGATGATAAGCATGTGACCTCAGCTGAACCAATCACTGTTCAACTTCTTTCTTTCCTTCTTTTTTATTTTCAGAGACCCTGTGGGTCTCCAACTCCTGGGCTCAAGTAGCTGGGTCTACCGACAGGTGTGCCCCACTGTGCTGGCTCAGTTTCTTTCTTTCTGGTCACAGATTCAGATGACACTGGAGCTGCTGGTGGCCAGATACCCCTCCAGAGGGAGAATAAACCCCACACAAAGAAAGGTAGCAGAACAAGAAGCAGAGAGACATAACACAATTGAGACCCCTTGCTGCCAAAGTCCTGGAGGCCAGCCCAACCATCTCCTTGGTTATTCAAGGCCAAAAATCCCATGTCCCTCCCCTCCCTGGCCTTTTACACATTTTTCTTAAGCTAGTTTGAGTTGGCTTTCTGTTACTTACAAGGGGAAAATTCCTGACCAACACAGATTAAGCCACAATCTGCATATCTATAGCAATATAGGAAATTAGAACAGAAAGGGATAGTTTTATCCACTTATTCATGTGATCATTCAACAAATAGCTGCCAAGTGTCTACTAGTTCAAGACAATGTAATAGTGATGAAGGGCGTAGCTCAAAAGTCAGGATCTTGGGTTCAGATCCTGGCTTCACCTCTCCGTGACATTGGGCGAGTAAACGTGCAGAGCCCTGATTTCCTCATATCTGTACATAGAGGCGAAAGGTATCTACATCAGGTTGTTGTGCAACTTAAATAACCTCCTTTAACATATTCACTCATTGAGCCTGGCATATTCTAGTTGCTTACAAAATAACAGTTCATAACGTATATAACATTCACCACACAAAGATTAGGGGGTTTCCCGAAGTCACCCAGCTATCTAAGGTATCAATTTATCCCTATTTTACTCACATTTAGCAAATTCTCTTAAATAATCAAAGAATTTAGATCTAGCTCACCATCCATTACTTTGAAGGGGTTGTCATTAATTTAAATTTAGCCAAGTGTAAGGCAAGGTTACCAGCACTTCAAAATTCTCCTTCCAACACCCTGACATCAATTATAATAATTTGCATCAGCTTAAGCAACAGAAACTCCAGGTTGCAGTGGATTAAGCACATGGGGATTTATTTTTCTCAGATAACCAAACGTCAGAGGAAGGGAGTGCAGGTCTGCGTGAGGACTCTGCAGCGCCGTCAGGGATCTCAGATCCTCCTGTCTATCTGCTCCGCCATCATGGCTGTGTGGTTTTTATCTTCATGGTCACAGCGTGGGCTATACCTCTAAACATCGCTTTTACATTCCAGCCAGGGCAAAGTAGAGGGAAGCAGGAAGAGGTGGGACCTGTATCAGAAAAATAAAAGCTTTCCCAGTAAAAGCTTACACATCCTTGTTCCAAACATAGTCACAGGGAGTCTAGGGAAGTGATTATTTTTACCTGAGTACATGGCCACCCTAGAGAAAATCAAGGTTCTTTAGAAAGGAAGACAGAGGATGGATGTTGGGTAGAAAATGAGCTGTTTGTTGTGCTCCTGTCTTCCACTTGGCAGAGAGGTCCACCTAAGCCCCAAAGGACTCAAACTCTTACATCCTATCAAACTCTCAGTTACAACAAATACGAATTCAGTTGTTCATTCATTTATTCATTCAACAAATTGCCAGGGATCGTGCTAAACAATGTGAAATTACAGAAATAATAATAGATGGTTTCTGCATTGAAGGAGCTCTCAGGCTAATGGAGAAGATTTTAAAAAATGATTGCAGGTGGGTGCGGTGGCTCAAGCCTCTAATCCTAGCACTTTGGGAGGCTGAGGCAGGAGGATCGCTTGAGTGCAGGAGTTGGAGGTTGCAGTGAGCTATGATGACGCCACTGCACTCTACCCCCAGCAACAGAGTGAGACCTCATCTGAAAAAAAATGGTCACAATATAAATATGATGAACAGAGGTATTAGAGGTAGGTTCACAGAGCACCTGCCGAGCACAGTCCAGAGAGCGGCAGCTGACACTGCCTATACAAGTAGTCAGGGGAAGCTTCCCAGAAGGGCTGACGTTTGGCCTGGGCCTTGAAAAGTGAGTAAGTATGTAAGCCAGCCTAGGCTGTGCTGTGCTGTGGTAAAATAAACCCCCAAATCTAAGGGGATTAACACAATAAAACTTTATTTCACATTCATGCGAAGTTGAATGCAGACACACCTGGTCAGGGGCTCTCCTGGATACCTCTCCACCAACTGGTGACTCAGGGGACCCAGGCT
>NW_012146967.1:2272679-2286365 GCF_000956105.1 Propithecus coquereli | reverse complement strand
TGCTCAGGCTGGTCTCGAACTCCTGAGCTCAAACAATCCGCCCGCCTCGGCCTCCCAGAGTGCTAGGATTACAGGCGTGAGCCACCACGCCCGGCAATGGAGAAGATTTTAAAAAATGATTACAGGTGGGTGCGGTGGCTCACGCCTCTAATCCTAGCACTTTGGGGGGCTGAGGCAGGAGGATCGCTTGAGTGCAGGAGTTGGAGGTTGCAGTGAGCTATGATGACGCCACTGCACTCTACCCCCAGTAACAGAGTGAGACCCCATCTGAAAAAAAATGGTCACAATATAAATATGATGAACAGGGTGTTAGAGGTAGGTTCACAGAGCACCCGGAGCACAGTCCAGAGAGCGGCAGCTGACACTGCCTATACAAGTAGTCAGGGGAAGCTTCCCAGAGGAGCTGACGTTTGGCCTGGGCCTTGAAAAGTGAGTAAGTATGTAAGCCAGCCTAGGCTGTGCTGTGCTGTGGTAAAATAAACCCCCAAATCTAAGAGGATTAACACAATAAAACTGTATTTCACATTCATGCGAAGTTGAATGCAGACACACCTGGTCAGGGGCTCTCCTGGATACCTCTCCACCAACTGGTGACTCAGGGGACCCAGGCTTTTCCACCTAGTGGCTCCACTGTCCCCTGAGGTCTCAGAGTTCTCTCCAGATACTCTGAATCCAGCTGGCCACTGAGTGAAGAGATGGTGCATGGAGGACTATGAACCCCAGATTGAAGTACGTCACCTGCAAGTGTCACACGCCATTTCTGCTCACAGACCATCGGTAAGTACTAGCACCTGGGCACCTAGATGCAATGGATACTGGGACATGTGATCCCTGACTGGGCAATGACTCTGCAACAGGGAAGGGTTCTACTACTGTTGCTGACCAGCTAGCTGTCTCTGCTACTGCAGGTAGGAGTTTGCTGGGCAGAGGAGGGAGATAAAGGGTATTCCAAGGAGCAGGTGAGGCTTATGCAAAATCCTGGAAGTTTGGTTTATGGAGGGCATCCAGAGTAAGTTGCTGTGATTGGGTTTCAGGAAGGTGGGCGTAGGGTCTAAAGAAGAGATTGGAAAGGCAGATATGACAAGATAGGGAGGGTCCTTGAAGGAGCTGGAATTACATGCTAAAAATACAAGACCTGGCCCTGTAGGGAGTGGGGAGACATTAGAGGCTTGATATATGAGCAGGGCTTTGGTGGTTAAGTGGAGGGTGGATTAGAGGATGCACAGACAGGAGGCAGGGGCCACGTTTGAGAGATAAAAGCAGAAGTCTGAGTGAGAAACGATGAAAGTCTGACCTAGACTGATGGCTGGGACCTGGAGAGGAGGAGGCTTTGGGAAATACTGTGGAGCACAGCTGGTTGGGCAGGCCATCCGTGGAACAAGAGAAAGGCATGCTCCAGGCGAGTGTAAGGTTCACCACTCCAACCTGTTCTCTTCTGTGCTCCCATCTTATTTTCTACTGTGGTGACCTACACTGGGTCTATAGGAAAATCAAAGAACTCCTTTCCTCTCCTGTCAGTTTGGAAATAACCCATGCAGCCTGGGCATCACCCCGTCCCCTTGTCCTCATGGTCAGCTACCCCATCCCAGGACTCTTTTTTGCTCGGTAATTCAATAGCAACACAAAATGATCAGGGCAGAGCAGCATGGTGGTTAATACGGCACTAGCATGAGGCTGCCTGGGTTTGCATCCAGCTTTCCCAGTTACTGGTTATAAAACTGTGAACAAATTAAAGACTTTCTGTGCTTCATTTCTGAGGAAATGAGGCAATTCATAATTTCTACCTCATAAGGATGTTGCAAGGGTTATATGACAGAATCTGACACAAAACATTTATTATAATAATAGAACGTTGCCTGGCTTTCGGTAGGCATTCACTAAACATTGGCTGCTGTGATGTTTTTATGGAGCACATACAACCAGGCAGGCACTGGTTACTGCACCACAACTATCTCACCAAGATGAAACTCAACGAAAGAACATACTCCTACACCTCCTTGCATATCATCCTTCACTCTTAACTCTGGCGCTTCCATTTAGACCTGGGCTAGGAGGGCCTCTGCCCTGGGCCGTGCTCTTACGAGCACTTTGCATGTCATAAACATTAAAGCTAGATGTAACAAAACAAATGAACATATAAATAAATATAAATAAGTTTCATATATATATAAATTTAATAAATACTTAAAAATTAAAGAACACACAGTCACTCAGGATCTGGTGTTTAGCTCTGTTATAGCACAAACCTCAACCCTAAACATCCACTCTATAATCTACGCTGTTCAGGCCCAAGGGAAATGCTTCTCTATATCACCTTCCAAAAAGTGACTGTGCCCAAATGCCATGAGGGTTTTAAAGTTGTGTGGCAGCTGATGTCAGAGAGGGACAGAGGTGGAGTGTGGGAAGAACAGAAAGGATGGAGGTGTTTAGGTAAGATAACAGACAAATGAAATAACTGATCAGATATTTCCTCTCGTATACATGAATGCAATACGTTCTTGTCTAGTAAAGTTTTGTTTCCCAATAGTGCCAAATGTCCACTTGCTGCTTCTCTTCCTGTTCCAATGAGAAGTTCCAGAGATACTGATGATTTAGAGTAGTACTTGCTGCACAAACATTAGGTTTCCTGGGAAGATTAATAAAAAATAGAGTGGTACTTGCAATAGCTGCATGTGTAGGTGAGGGACATTTTATAACATTAAATAATTCATGTTACTTTTACATTTGCATAAAATTCATGAAGTGAGATACTAATTATTTACATTGGCAGCTATGTGGATATTGAACACTAAGATTATAAAAAGTTTAATTTTACCAAATTAGATTTAATTAAAATTTCAAAACCTTAAATAGTAAGTTCAATCATCTAGACAGCATAATTTAGAAATAATGTTGATTTAAATTTTGATATCATTAATATTAATTTGTATTTTGCCTTTGAATTTTAATAGATATTTCTGAATATTTTAGAAGAAAAAGCTTTTTTAAACATATAAAATATTTTTAACTTTTGTTTTGCACATTGTATTAGTTTTCCATGGTTGTATAACAGATTGCCACAAATTGCACCGCTTAACATAACACACGTTAATTGTCTCACTGTTTCCCTGGGGCAGGCAAAGAGCCTGGGTCTTAGCTGGGTCTTCTGCTCAGGGTCCAGCAAGGCTGCAGTCAAGCTGACAGCTGGAGCTTCATCTTCATCTGGAGTTGGAGTCCTCTTCTAAGTGCATGTGGTTGTTGGCAGAATTTAGTTCCGTGTGATTGTAGGACTGAAGTCCTCAGCTCCTGAGATCACGTGCAGTTCCCTGCCGTGTGGCTCTCCCCATTGGTAGCTCACATCATAGCAGCTTCTTCAAAGCCAGCAGGAAAGTCTCTCTCTTTAGTCTGCTAAGAAGGGGTCTTATATAACATAACCTAATCAAGGGAACGATCCTCCCATCACCTTTGCCGTATTCTATTGGTGAGAAGCAATAATAGGTCCAATAACAATAAACAAGTCCTGCCCAAACTCAAGGGGAGGGGATTACACAAAGGTGTGGACTATGAGATTTAAAAAATTTGGGGGGGGGCGAGCACAGTGGCTCACACTTGTAATCCTAACACTCTGGGAATCAGAGGTGGGAGGATTGCTTGAGGCCAGGAGTGAGAGACCAGTCTGAGCAAGAACAAGACCCTGTCTCTACAAAAAATAAAAAATTTAGCCAGGCATAGTAGCACACGCACGTAGTGCCAGCTATTTGGGAGGCCGAGGCAGGAGGATCATTTGAGCCTGGGAGTTTGAGGTTGCAGTGAGCTATGATGATGCCACTATACTTTAGCCAAGGCAACAGAGTGAGACCCTGTCTCAAAAAAAAAAAAAAAAAAAAAAAATCACTGGGGTCACCTTACAGTCTGGATTGTGCACTCACACCAGTCTTTCTAAAAAGCAAGATTTAAATATTAATATGTTCATAAATTTTTTTTGTAGAATATACAAACAGGCAAAAAGAAGAAAATAAAAAATATCCTTAATTCCACTCATCAGATATAATTACTTAATATTTTGGGGTATATTCCTTCTAGACTTTTCCCCAACTATCTATGTATTGATCTATTTCTTTTTAAAAGGCAAATAGGAGATCGTGTAAGTATTTTATAGTTGTTTAAAACATTTACTATCCCATGACCATTTCTCACATGAATATATTTTTCTATGATTTTGTCTGTTTCATCTATGGATACGCCATAATTTATCTACCCAATCCTACATTCTTAGACATTTAGTATTTTTCCTTTCTGTGTGTGTGCTATTTTAGACAACATCAAGACGAACATCTTAATAGCTAAAATTTGGGTCGCATTTTAAATTTTTTCCTTCAAGTTAAGTCCTAGAAGCATAACCGTTAGGTTAACAGGTACACACTTTTTAAAGGATTCTGACATATATTGTCAAATTGTCTTCCATATGCTAATATATGGAATATATAATGTGACATTCTATATTTCTTAAACATTGTTTTCTCCTTGTTATTCCCATATTCAAGAACTTACAGTGAATGGTTTCCGATGGCCCAGTGTCTGTCTGTGGCATTCAGGGACCTCTATAAATTGTCCCCAACCTTTCTTTATACATTTATTTCCCACCAGACCCCACAAACATCCTTTCTGCGAACCCAGATGTTCCATGTAATTTCTCCTTTGGGCTTTTGTTCATATCCGCCTTCCTGGTCCTTCTCCTAACTAAATCCTACTTCGAGGATTTAGTCAAGGACTCACTCAGATGTCACTTTTCTAGGAAGTCTGATGCCCAGGCTAATCCCTTCTCTACATTTCTATTGCATTCGTGGCTCTGCCATTGTTCCATCTGGGTTAGGACTGTTTCCCTAGCTAGACTGAGACACCTTCAGCAAATGCCAAGACTGCTATACTGAAAACTAATATTCTAGAAAAGGAAGTGATGCTCACAGCCTGTCAGCATGGTCTCACTATGATTAAGTTTATTAGATTAACATCATTTTCTCATTTGAAGAGCTTGCCAGAAAGCTAGACTAAGGAAACGAAGGAAGAAAACTAATACTTGTGCAGTGTACTTTATATATACATACACATACATATATATAAAATGTCAGGATGTTTTAGCTCATTTTTTTCCATGTGTTTACTATATTCTAGTCACTCTGCTAAACCCCTTGTAAGTACTACTTAAGATTAATCTTACAACAACCCTATGAAGTGGATGTTAGCCCTATTCCTGTGTTCCAGATGAGGAAATGGATGCTCTGAGAAGTTTAGTGACTTGTCCACAGTCACAGATTAAGTTAGCAGTAGAACTGGAATTTGGACCAAGGTAGTCTGTCTCTGCAAACAGCAATCATAACCACTATGTACATAGCCCATTTAATGCTCACAGTAATCCAAAGAGGTAGGAAACAGTTTTATCTTTGATCTACAGATGAGAAATCTGAGACTAAAAGACATTGAGACATTCATATGAGATCACAATAGAAAATAGGAGGTGGTGTTAGAATCCAAACTGGATTATCTGATTCCAAGTCTACTCTAATTGTGGTGTAGCTGCAGTTAAGACAGGGGTCTATTAGGGTCTCCTTGAGTATTGCATACAAGATAGAGATGCAAGGTCAGGATGAAGTGGATGACTAACTGGCTTAATGACCATGCCCAAAGATACTGATCAATGGGTTGCAGTCCCTCCTTTGAAGATTTCTAATGTCGTGTCATAGAACTCCGGCTGCTGCACTGTTCAAACTAAGGAGCTGCATCCTCCATATCTAGTCTGGTCTTTCTGTGGATTTCCACGGGGTTACACTTGGGCAGCAGGGCCAGGCTCAGAAGATGCACTCCTGTGTTGAATTTCTCAGTGCCTGATGAATATCAAAGTCATAGACCAGTGTGGTGTGTCAGGGAGATGAGAAGGATGTCAGGACCAGCCTACCATGTACATCTCAAGTTCTGTAACTAAGACCAATAGAGAGAGTTACAAGGAGTCCACTGAGATTCAAAGTCAGGAAGAACCCTCCTAAAGTCCGAGCAGTTTGTTACTAGGATGGTCTTTGTGGATCCACATAAACTCAGTGTCAAGAGAGTCGCAGGGGGTTTGCTTTTCCCACAACATTCCAAAATAATGTCAGAATATCCCAGAAGGAAAAAAAAATCATAAGAATTGGAAATGTCATAGGTCTGACAAAAGAACATGAAAGCAAAAAAGTGAAATATAAAGCTGGCTGCTGTTTGTTTCACAGTAATATAAAATTGCAAAATTTTCAGCAAAACAGAAAATAAAAACAAAGAGTATGAGCACCATCTCACAGAGAGCCCTTCCCGTCTGAGTTGGCACCAGGCGTTTTCCGTTCTTTGCTGTGCTGTGCTATGGGGGACGCGAGTTTCTCGTCAACGACATATCCAAGCGGAGGGTGCGCGGCCATTTGGCAGGGAGGTGATGCTGTAGATATTTTCACGCACTGATGGAAAAGCACAGTCAGTGGGTTTCAGGGCTTCTTTCAATCCTCACGTTCCAGGATTGAAACCAAAGGAGGCAGGAACTTTTCAAGGAAAGGCTAAAACGGAAGGAAGGGGAGAAGATGCGCAACACGTGCGTAATGGCACCGCCCTGCCCACGCTCTTCCCCTAAGGGCAGAACCTCCCCCAGCAGCAGCCTGTTCCCGGCCACTGCGGCTGTGACAAGGCCGTGCTTGTGTTCTCACCTCAGTAACAGCCATTGCGAGGAGGGGAAGACGGTCATATTGTTTTAGCCGGAACATTAAGCCCAAGAGAGGTCTTTCTGATGAAAGGACGGTGTCTGGGTGATATCAGAAGTGAGAATGTCTCTGAGGAGTTTTGGGTATACACAATGCTACTTCTCAAAATTCCTCATGTTAAGGTCTCTGCTCTTTTCTCACGAACAGCAAGCACTGGGTACCAAGGGTTTCCGTGTTCTTTTACCCATTCTGTTAGAGAATCTTCCCAACCCGATTCTGATTCTGTCTGGTTCCGGCTTGTGGGACCAGGGCCTTCTGAGTAGGTGCTCAGTAAATGGTGGTTATGTATTAGGGAGGAACTTCCTTTTCCCCTTGCTTCATGTTTCCAAATGGAGGGACCACTATTAGGGTAACACTCTGCCCTCTCTCCCCAGAGGAGGAGTGATAGCTGTGAGTTTAGTAAGCATGCTCCGTTCTCTCTCTCTCTCTCTCTCTCTCTCTCTCTCTCTCTCTCTGGGGGCCAGATGCTTGTGAAACGGGATCATCAGCTCTAAGCAGATCTGTCCCTGTAGGAGAGGCCTGCGTTTTGGGAATTAAGTTCAGTACTGGGAAGTGTTAGCAAGCAATTTGGTCAGATCTAAGCCATGTTTATTGTTTTATCAGTAATGAAGCTGACATTTTAATCTCCATCTGCCTGACTCCTTGGGGTGTCTCTCAATTAATTAGGAACTCGGGCAGGGAACAGGGGTGTCATTTGTTAGCTCCTTAAATCCCAACAGTAGAATCATCTCACGTAAAGACAAGGCCCTCCTGCTTTGGTTCACCCATCTCTCCAGCCTTATCCCACGCTACCCCTGCCCTCCTTTTTATCCTTCAAGAACATCAAGGTGCTTGTCATTTCCTTTGTACCCCTTGCTCGTTCATGCTTTTATGCTTTTGCTTATGTCGTTCCTTCTGCCTGCACACCCATTCACCTCCACCCCACTGCCCCATCTGCTAATGCTTATCCACTGACCTGTCCTAATGCCTCTTTTCAGGGAACACCACGTCCAGGAAGTCTTCCCTGACTGTCACCTTCCCACCACTCCTGACTCAATTTTGGGCTCCCATAGAAATAAAGCTCTGAAATGAACACATTTACTATATTGTTTTAAAATCTCTCTTACACACCACTAGATTGTGAGCTTATTGAGTAGGAACTCACTGTTCTTCATCTCTGAATCTTTTAGGAGTCAGAAATTTTCACGAAAGAGCAGTATGGTAAATGTTTTTAAAATAAATACATAAATTAGTCAATAGTAGGCAATACCCAGTCCTGAGGCCAGGCTGAACTGGGAAAGATATTTACACTAAGCCAGAGGTCAGGAGCAGAATCAAGGTCATAGCCAAGGAGACAGGGACAAGCATTTAGTCGATGGAACAACCACAAAGTGAGCAGAGGTACATACAAACAGACGGGAGGAAGAAGCAGCTGAAAGGAATGTAGTGCAAGGAACGGGCTAGGGCAAGTGGTATAGAACCAAGGCTGTGAGGGGCAAATAAGCCCTAGTGTCAGATGCATGGTCTTGGGAGGAAATGGAAGCTTCAGGCAAGGATTTAGTGACAGCAGAGTGCAGAAAAAATCATAGGCATGAGAAGAAGGAGGTGTGGAACCTGGTCCCAGCTTTGCCACAAAACGCTAAACACTTGGGTGAACTTGGAGAAGTCTCTTCCTTTCCTAGGAGAGTTTCCTCATCTACAAACCTGAACAGCATGTCCTAGGTCACTTCCAAGTTCCCTTCCAGCTTGAACATATCATGATTCTCCAACAACTACTGTTCCATGGTATCATGAGAGAGGATTCTTCTGTTACATAAATAGTACATACTTGATCTCCATTTTATTCTTTTTGATCAACCAAAGCTGTTTCTTCTATTTTGACCTCAGTTCATCTTCTAAAATCAAGATTATGCTAAATTATATTCCTTCCACATATAAAATGTTTATTGTACTATAATTTTCTTTCTTTCTTTCTTTCTTCTTTTTTTTTTTTTTTTTGAGACTGTGTCTTGCTCTGTTGCCTGGTGTAGTGGTATCATCATATTATCATAGCTCACTGCAACCTCAAAGTCCTGGGCTCAAGTGATCCTCCTGCCTCAGCCTCCCAAGTAGCTGAGACTACAGCTGCCATGCCCAGCTAATTTTTCTATTTTTTTTTTTTTTAGAGAGACAGGGTCTCACACTTGCTCAGGCTGATCTTGAACTCCTGGCCTCAAGCAATCCTCATGCCTCGGCCTCCCAAAGTGCTAGAATTATAGGCATGAGCCACTGCACCGGACTTGTGCTGTAATTTTGTCTGCTCATTGAACACTAACTCTGTTCCTCTTTGTGCTTGGCACTGTGGCACTCTCTGGTCTGAATGAATTTATAATCTAGTTGAAACATCTTCAAAGTAATTGAGAGAAAAGCCTAAGTCGTTGGATAATTTAGTGCTAAGTTGTGTGTTATAGACTCTAAGGAATTGACAGAAATAAGGGAGAGGAAGAGGAGTTGAAGATATCAGGGAAGATTTCCTGGAGGAAGTGGTCCTGCGAAGGAAAATAGGACATACATAGGTAGAAAGGAAGATAGAGATGGAAGGATGGATAGATGGACGGATGGATGGATGGATATTCTTAATAAGATGTATAGCTCAAGCAAAAATGAAAATCTAAAGATAATCACGAATGTACATGAGCTCATTATGGAAACCTGCTCTGCTAGAGTACAGAGAGGAAGAGGGATGGAGGCCAATATTTGCTGCTCCTACTGGTGCCAGGTGCTTGCGGCAGATACGTGTTGGGGAACCTGCTCTCCCGCAGGCCCTCTCTCTGGGAACATCTCCATACAGAGCCGAAGAGGTGGGCCTAAGGCCGTGTTTATGCCCTCTGACCAGTCTCACAACCTGACCACAGACAGTTGGACCAAAGACAGACACTGGACCTAATCTCAGTTGATCCAGTTCTTCTCTCAGAAACTTGGCACTGAGACACAGAAGAACCCAACAGGAGGACTTTCCACGGAAAGCCTGGGGTGTAGACAAGTCTCAAGGGGGAAATAGTGAAAGGTGGAAGAGAGCTGAGGAACACTGAGGCCATCAGTCTGCAGAGAGCTTAGAGGAGAGAATTGCGCAGACAGAAGGATGGGACACCATGAGACAGATTCTGTAGCTCCCGGGAGACAGAGAACGTTCCTGGATCCCAGCAATCCTGTTCCTGCTTCCTCTCCCGAGCACTCTGTATTTCATCGCTTGTTCCTTGATTTCAGCTGAGCTAGTTTAAGTGCTTTCCCATTCCTTATACTAAAAACAGCCTTGGCCAGGAAAGTCTGTTCACATTTTTCCAGGTTAATTATCATAACAATGAAATGGGTATTATCTCCACCTTGTTAGTGTGGATACCAAGGCTTTGAGAGGTGGCGTGATCTGCTGGAGCACTCAGCTGGTCGTGAGTGAGCTGGGATTCAAACCCATGCCTGTCTGGCTCCAAAGACCTTCCACTTGACCACACACCTCCCTAGGGGACTTTCGTCGGTGTTGGAAAAAACAGTTGATCCCAAGAACACTTTCTCTATAACCTGCCCAAGATATCCTCAGCTTTCATGCTGTGTTTATTCACAGCCAATCTGATAACTTTTAGTCATTCAGCAATTCTCCTGTGGAGGTTCAAGTTTAGAAAGCTTATTTAATGCATGAATTCAGAATTCAGAATTTGTAAGAAGTCAGACGCTGTATTTGTGACTCTTACTGAGTCAAATTCAAAGCAAACTTGTCCTCATAGAATAGCCACAGTCTGGTGAATAAAGGGAGACTGGTTAAAATTAGTAGAATTTTATCAAACCAAGATTAAGAATTTATTTAATTTGGGGGCAAACTAAGTAATTCATTCCTCCTAAGCAGTAGTCACTGAACGGTTGATACGCCTGATTCTTATGTTGTAATAACCCGTTACAAATACGCCTTCTTTGTGCAATCCACATTCGAGTCATAGTCACCTCTTACGATCCTCTCACATACCATAATACACGGACCTCCATGCCATAATATGTGTGAAAATTCATTTCCCTTCCCCTGTCCATCTGGAAAACGTCCATTCCTCCTTCAGGATTAAGCTAAATCTGTCACCTCTTCCATAAAGCTGCCCATTACGTCTCTGCCGCATACAGGTTAGTGGCTCTTTCCACTAAGGTTCCAGGAAACCCTGACTTTAACGCTCATCGTGGTGTTACAATTGTATTGTCCCTTTGCTGTTGAGGTGACGTGTTCTCCTCCCTCCCGTGCCAGGACACTCTCTTTCCTGTCTAATGCCCACCTTTCCCCCCATCTCTCGCCTAATGGGAAAGGAATTGCTAATCTGATGAGCTCGAGATATTGATTAGGCCACATTTCATTAGTGAGTGAGGTTACCATGGTCAAGACCACTCTATCCCTCCTGCAGAAGGTCAGGATTTTCCTAGCCTTCTCCTGCCATCCGCAGAAGGTCTGGGATGGAACTCAGGCAACCTTCTTTTCCTTCCACTTCTCTTCTGGAGCATTGGTAAAGTAAGAGACCATGTGGCCATGTGTATGGCAGAATGAGGCAGCCCTGCCTTGCAGGCCCAGCCACCCTCCCCTCCCTCTGTGCCGGCATCTTCACCTGTGCCTGTGTGGGTTCGCCAGGTGGGGTATGAACTGCAAGCTATGCTGTCTTTTTTGGGGGGCGGAGGGGAGAAATAGGAGGCCCTACTTCAGTTTCCCAGTGGACGTCCAGTGGTCCAGCTCTGTTGACCAGGAAAAT
This sequence comes from Propithecus coquereli, assembly GCF_000956105.1. NCBI lineage: Eukaryota > Metazoa > Chordata > Mammalia > Primates > Indriidae > Propithecus > Propithecus coquereli. The sequence continues at coordinate 2,274,877 of NW_012146967.1, read as the reverse complement.
CCTAATTTGCATGAGTGGTGGGGAGTAATTGAGCACCTGCCCATCCATGAATCCAGTAGAACTTGTTTTTCATTGAGGTCTGTTTCCTTTAAATTCTAGACTCATAGTCGGAATTCTGGGGCTAGGAGACTCCTGGAACAGGGTTTGGCACTCCTACCCTGCCCTACAACCCCCACGACACACTTCTTAGTGAAATACTCTAAGCCAGTGGTTTTTGACCCTGGCAGCACATTAGAACCACCTTCCCCACCAGAAATCTAGATGGTTCTACTGTGCAGTTAAATTTGAGAACCCTTGAAAAGGAGAGCTTAAAAACTGTCCCCACCCCCGCCTATCCAAGGACATAAGGTCTGCTATGAGGCAGTAAAAAGAAGCTTCAGGAATCAGTAGATTTAAGTAGAGCTCCGAGTGACCATGAGTTACTTCACCTGTCTGTGCCATGGACCCATCACTTGTGAAATAAGACGTTTCACTGAGAACTCTGCTTTCACATTTTGGAAGTCATGGGCATCTTTGAAATTATCATTAAAGCTGTGGACGTGTCCCCAGAAAAATGAACATTTGCCCATTCTCGCACATTTACATTCAGCTTTTGGGGTCCTTAGACCCCCCGAGACCCTGGACTAAAGGACCCTTGAAGAACTTTCCAGCTTTCAGCTCCATGAGGCCAAGCTCTTTAATGTGTTAGAGGAGAGCATTGGGCCAGCAGACTCCACTCCTTTCTCACTCTTGTTCAAAATACACGCTGTATCTTTAAGCAGTAGCACCAGCAAAGATGCTCGTGCTGTGAGAAGCAGGTGGCATCTCATAACAACTGAGGGAACAGCAGAGCTGTTTATTAGTCAAATATTTATTGACATCTGCAAGGCACCAGGCTCTGGGGATATAGTCGCTGAGCAAAACAAAACAAAAATCCCCACATTCATGGTATCTGTAGCCTGATGGGGGATTTGTATCTCCCATCTCACACTTAGCACAGGACGTGTGCTCATTGAGTGGAATTCACTCATTCTACTTAAACGTCTCTCTTTGTCTCTTTCTGTCTCTGTCTCTCTAGTAGCTGAAAGTGCATAGTTGACTTTTTAAAAGAAAATGCAGAATTTCCTTTAAACCTGGGCAAAAACCCCTGCCCTTGTTCTGCTTTTTAGAGGGTCCTGCTCTGATGCTCCCTTCCCTGTGCCCCTCCACCCAGAGTGAGGGGTCCATGAGGCTAGGACATGCCCACTTAGGGTCTGCACCCCATCCTTCCACACCATGCCCTTGGTATCCATGACCCTGTATTCCCTGCCCAAGTGTCCCTGAGTCTGTTCCCAGGGCCCGTGCAGGCTTCTTCTTCAAATGTGTCCTCCTGAAGCTGGACCACACCACTGGCTTATGTATCTCTGGATTGGAGGGGTGGCCACGCGGCAGCCCTTGCTGGGAGTGTGAACGAGCTCGCACGTGCAGGCTGCCATGTCCAGTGAATGAGAACGAGGCCCCTTGCAGGGAGCCAGAAGTGGGAAGAGATGGCCATGGGCTGGGGCCAGGGACCGCCTCTCTCTGGGCTGTCATTTTACAGCTCCAAAACTGACAATTCTAAATTGAAAACTGGCCTTCCAGAGCATAATAAAAGTATATCTGTCAAAGTAGGTGGGTAAAACATATTTTAGTTAACAGTCTCTTAGCCTGGTGTATAACTTTGAAATATTTATATAAATGGCATTTGAGCCTTTATTCGTACCCTTGTTCTGGGCCCCACAAATGTTAGGAGAGAGTCTAGGGAAATATACATATGATATTCACCACCCAAGCTGCTTTGGTTTCTGACAGCTATCCTTCACCAGTCCCTTATAATAAAACAACAGTAATAGCTAACATGTTAAAAATAAAAATCTTACTGAAGTATAATATACATACATAAAAGCGCATGATCATAGAGAAAATACATCTGCGTAACAACCAACTGGATGAAGACAGAACATTACCAGCATCTCTTTTGCCCCCTTGCAATAACTACTCCCTCCATCCCTCCCAAAGGTGACCAGTATTCTCTCTTACTTTGTCTATTTTTGAACTTTATATAAATGGAATCATCACATATATTCTTTGTATCTGGCTTCTTTCCTTCGATATTATGTTTATGGTATTCATACATGTTATTGCATGTAGAAATAGTTCATTCACTTTCATTACTATATAGTATTCTGTTGAATGAATAT
>NW_012146967.1:2267318-2272110 GCF_000956105.1 Propithecus coquereli | reverse complement strand
GTGGCTTGCTGGATATTTTTCTAACTTCTTAAAATAGATACTTGAATAATTGAGTTTCAGCCTTTCTTCTTTTCTATATGTTTTAAAATCTCTATATATTTATCCTTTTAAGCACTGCTTTAGACGTAATCACAAGTTTTGATACGTCATATTTTCATAACCATTCCATTCTAAATCCTTTCTGGTTTCCAATGTGATTTTTATTTTTGATTATTTAGCAGTATATTGCTTAGTTTCCAAATATTTAGAAATATTCTATAAATAGTTACCCGTTGTTATTTATTTCTAGCTCAAGTCCATTTTGGTCAGAAAGCATAGTTCTTTATTTCAACCCTTTGAAACTTGTTGAGATTTGTTTTAAGGCTCAGTCCATGGTTGGTTTTAGTAAATGTTCGCATGCACTTGGAGACTATGTATTCTGTGGTTGTTAGGTGTAGTGTTCTATATATATCAACTAGACCAGGTTTTATAATCATGCTGACTTTTTTCCTGCTTGTTCTATCAAGTGCTGAGAAAGGAATATTAAAATTTCCAACTATGCTTCTGAATTTTTCTATTTCTCTTTTTAGTTCTGTCTTTACTGTTTCATGTATTTTGAAGTGTTGGTAATAGGGCCATACAAACTTAGAATGTTTACATTCTCCTGTGGATTGACTTTTCTATCATTTTGAAATGCCCCTATTTATCTCTAATAATTCTTCTTGCCTTAAAGTTCTACCTTATCTGATATTAATATGTCAGCTTTCTTTTGGTTGGCATTACATAATATACTTTCTTTAATCTTCTTACTCTCAATTTTCTATATCTTAGTATTTAAAGTGTGTGTTATAAAACGAATATGGTTTTATTTCATTTTTTTATCCAGCTTGACACTCTTTGGCTTCAAATTGGAATACTAAGTCTTTTGGTATTTTATGAAATTACCTACATATTTGGACTAATTTTGTTATTCCACTATTTGTTTTCTCTTTCATCTGTTCTATGCTCCCTTTTGTTTGCTTTCTTTTGGATTAATTATGTATTTTAATAATCCCACCTACCATTAGTATAGTCTTACATATTGTTACTGTTCTTTCATTGATTGTCCTGAGGACAACTGTACTTACTAAAATCTAATATAAACGAGTAATTTTGCCCCTTCCTCGACAATGCAAGAAACCTGAACACTCCATTTACTCCCCTCCCACGTTTGGTGCTAGTATTATCGTATGTTTTAATTCTAAAAATATTTTAAGCCACACATTAATATTGTTTTATAAATATACACTATTCATTTAGATATACCCACGTATTTATGCTTTCCATTAGTCTTTGTTCTTTCCTATATTTCCAAGGTTTCATATGGTATCATTTACTTTTTGCCTAAAGAACTCCCTTTAGCATATTTTTTTTAGTAAGGATCTGCCAGTGATGAATTTTCTCATACTTTATTTGTCTATAAATGTCTTTATTTTACTTTTATTTTAAAGGTTGTTGTCAGTGGGTATAGAAGTGTAGGTGGCAACTATTTTCTTTCATCACTTTGAAGATGCCATTCACTGTCTTCTTCATTGTGGAGCTTCCATTGCTTTGTTTTGTTTTGTTTTGTTTTGTCTTGCTTTGTTTTGTTTTTTGAGAAATTATCTGTCAGATTATTGTTGCTTCTTTAAAGGTAATATGTCTTTTATTTTCTGATTGCTTGTAAGACATTATGTTCATCTTTGATTTAGAGTACTTTTTCTACAATGCGCCTATGTGTGATTTCCTTTCTATTTATTTTCCTTGGAGTTCATGAAACTTCTTGAATCTGTGGTGCAAAGTCTTTTTTCAGTTTTTGAAATTTTTCAGCCATTCTCTTCACATATTGTTTCCCCCCATTCTACTCCTCTTGTTCTTTCGGGACTCCAACTACTTCTTTGTTCAACCTTTCACTCTGTCCCATATGTTCCTTAGGTTCTTTTCTATATTTTCCATTCTTTTATTGCTCCATGCTTTAGTCAGATGTTTTCTTCTGACAAATTCTTCAGTTCACTAATCCTTTCTCCACTCTTTCTAACCTCCTGATAATTCCATGTGTTGATTTTTTTTTATTTTGGCTATTGTATTTTTCAGTTCTAGAATTTTCATAATCATTTTTAATAGTTTTTAATTCTATGGTGAAAATTACCACCATGTCATCTAATTTGTTGAATATATTTATGACACTTATTTTAAAGTCCATTTTAACTCCAGTATCTATTTCCTGTTGTTTTCTTTATCTTGTCTAAGTTTCTTTTCCTCATGGTTTTTAAACATTTTGCCTTGTCTCCAGGTGAGTCTGGTAATTTTAGATTGATTATCGGACATTATATATAAGGCTCTTGATGTTATCCTCCTCCAATGAGAACTAACTTTTGCTTCTGTTGTGTAGCTAGCTAAAGGCAGATTGGCCTACCTTAATTAAATCGGTGATTGAACAGGTTCAAAACTGGGCTTCAGTCTTTATGAGGGTTGATGTACTTCTAGTTAATCCTTATTTCTGGACTATAACTCTTGGGAGTCCCAACTGAAAGCATAGGGTAAACACCATGGTTCCTCTTCTTTGATCCTGGACTCTAATTTTTGTCTCCTTCAGCCCCGTAAGATGACCACAAGAGATGCACCACGCTTCACCTTTCAGTCTTTTCCATTTAGCTTCTTGATAGCTTAGATAATGGCTGTCAATCAGCAAATGCCTTGCGGGGAAAGCAGCACATAATGTCAGGTTCACTGCTCTTTGCTCCCCTTCTCTCTGAGATCTTAGGCTCTTAAGTCCTCCCAGCCTTGGTAGTTCTCCCAATGCCTTTGGAATAATTTTTAAAAATTTTATCCAGCTTTTCTAGTTGCCCTTGGTAGGAGAATTGGTCTGAAACAGGGTAGCTATTATGGAAATCCTCAATAGCTAACATTTATGAAGGACTTAATATGTGCCAGGCAATGTTCTACACACTTTATGTGTATCTACTTATTTAAATTTCACCATGATTCTAAAATGTGAGCTTTCTTACTTTCCCTGCTTTACAGGGAAGAGAAATGGAGCACAGACAGATGAGTAGCTTGTCCGAGGTCATGTAGTATAAGTGATACATCCAGAATTTAAAGCTAGGCAACCAGGGTTTAGAACCCTATACTTAGCCGTAGAACTATAAACCTCTTACTTCTCAGCTGTCCTGTATGCACTTGGGATCCATGAGGTGTACTTAGTGCCTCATAGTAAATACATGTTTTACTTGAGTGAATCTGAGTGGATTTCTGTTACTTGCAATCAAATGATTTCTGACCAAGGTCTTCGGACAAACCGCCTCTCCCACCAAAATGCTTCATTAGAATGAAATGCACTAATATCCTTTCCCCAAGTAGACACTGTTTTTCTTCCCAGAGGATCTCATTTGTTATTATCCTCATGATCTCATTTACTTTCCTTATTTTTAAAAGGAAACTCACTGGGCGATTCTCTCACACCCATGGTTCCAGCAAACCTGTGAGAAGTAAAGGATATATTCAAGCTAAAAGTAGGCAGCTTCAGTGAAGGAACAAAGTCCTCCAGCAAGGTTAAAATTCCATCAGGCTTGTGTTTCAAGCCCCAAAGCACAGCTTGAACAGGAGAGGTAATTGAGCCAGCTGCTGAGAGGCAGCAGCCACATCCCCCCAACTCATTAATCTGCCTCCCTCAGCTCTGAAAGGGACCCAGGGCGTCCATTTTAGCAGCATGAGGAAGCGCACCATTTTCATGCATTGTTCCATAAAAATCCCCTCCTGGAACCCTTATCTAGAAAAAATAAACGTCTCAAGAGAACAGTTTCTGCAGTGTCATGTATCTTTTTATTTAGCAAATCTTACCTCATAAAATTCAGCCAACTGTTTATTTTTTCCACTACTGGCCAAACATGGTGCCCAGTGGTGGGTTTTTTGGGGAGTCCATTCTGGCTCACACCAAGGTCTAGAGTCAGGGAAAAGCCCAAAGGAGGGTGTTTGCCTTGGGGGGAATTGGAGATATGAAAAAAAAGTCTTCAGGGAAAACAACCCTTCAACCATGGTGGTAACATTTCCTCTTTGTCGGGGCAGAACGGGGAAGAGGGTGATAGATGTTCACCTTGTCCAGTGGATCTGCTATTCCTTGACATTTAGATAGAAACCTGGAGTTTCCAGGGAGAAAGGAAATAAGAGGCCACTAGAAACGTAGCAAGAGCACCGAAAAGGACTTCAGCTGATTGTCTCAGAGGATTCCAGCAGACACTCTTTCCCAACTCCCCTGTAAGGATAATGATGGTGTTGATGATGATGATGATGACGGTTTATTTCATTTGCTATCACGTGTCAGACTATTTATATGCATAATCTCTAAGCAACCTGAAAGGTAGGTATTTTTTTCCTAATTTTACAGACGAGAAAATGAGGTTACAAAGATTGTGTAATTTTCCCACAGTTATTGTATAAATGGTGAAGTTGGGATTCCAACCAAAGCCCGTGTTCTTCTCAAAACTCCGCCCTAACTCCCAACTTATCTTTATTGTCACACCAAAATGGTAATGAATATTTTTAAGTGAGATCAAATTTATGTAATGACAGAATAACTACTCTCCCACAAAGAAACAAAAATAAATACTGTAAAACCGTTAAAGTTTGCTTTAAAAGCTACTGAGAGGGAAAGTTCCTAGTTCCTGGAAAGGACAACTAAGACGGAACAAAGGTTCCAAATACCCAACCTCCTAAACAGACCCACAAACAACTGGGCCAGATATCCACCCAGGACTTCTTACGAGCAGCAGAAGGACTAGATCTGTATCAGGAGGAA
>NW_012146967.1:2263965-2266973 GCF_000956105.1 Propithecus coquereli | reverse complement strand
AAATCTGGCCTCGCACTGACATGTAGTTGGACAAAAGGAAAGTTTTAGTAGCCTTTTATTTAGCTGTGGATATCCTTCTTCGATATTACACCGAAAATTGACAAGAGATGATTTCTTAAGGATTGTTTGCAATGTGGAATCAGAAACCATATAAATTTCTTTTGGTCTTTGATATATTAAAATCCATTGATCTCTCTTGCACTGGGAATGGATATTTTACCTATTTTTTGTGACATTGATTGGTCATTTGGAAATATTAGTTCACTGAGTTATGCAGATCTTCTAAATTGACACATTTCATTATACTAACCAAAAATCACATTCATTTTCATCACCCATGATGTCATCAGGAAAGTCTTATGTATGGGAAGCTATCAAGCTCATGGTCTCAAAGGCAAATTTTGCAAAATTCCAATTTCTGTTTGAAAACTCAATTTTTTTTCATTGGCAAAAAATACTCTTAATTATTTCTCTGGAAGTAACAGGCTTTCTTTGTACATTTTGAAGAAAATAGCTGCCAAGTATCTAAGGCTGTATAGCAATAGTTTGTCCATCATTGTTTCAAATAAAAATGGTGTTCCATGAAAGAAGTGACTAGTTCAGCTTACAGCTCAGTTACAAAAGTGTTTTATTCTTAAAATAACCATCATAGTTTGGTATGCAGTAGGAGTGCTTTATATGTATTTCCCATTCCATCACACAGAATATTATTATAAAGACATATACTCAAGGGTTGAGATTTATGGAATTTAATAACTTTTTACTGCTTCATTAAGGGACACTTCAATTTGTTTTTTGTATTGGTGAGTGTGTAGTGGTGAAGAACCCAGTGGCTACTTGTACATTTGGGTACCACTGCCTTCATTCACACCAACATGCCAGCAGTTTTACCCACCATTATTGCATCATTAGTGCAAAAGTCAACACAGTGAGAAAGGCAAATAATATTTTATTATGAAAATAATTTTGACTTTGTGAATCCCCTGAAAAGGTATTGAAGACCCCCAGGAATGCATGGACCACATTATAAGAACTGCTGTCCTGTCCTGTCAAATTGAGGGAAGGTGAAGCTCCAGGAAAATCACTCAGAGTGGGGAGGCTTGCAAGAGGAGACTGGCTCCCTCTCTGGGTGCTTGGGTAACTGCAGAGTCAGTAGGCAAACCGTGGGCTGTCTTCAGGGGTGAAGGGATTCTTGGGAGAACTTGGCATGTGTACCCTGGAATTTGGGAGGGCTACAGCATAGGATTGTGCATTTTTGCCGTTCATTAGGATGGCTGGTTGAAGAACAAGGAGAAAGTGGAACTTTCTGGTAATTTGTCCACTCAGATGGGGTGCCCTTTTACAGTCTGCACAAGGCACAGTGTGTACTAGTGGCGGCTCTAGTTTGGAGGCATGCATGCACCCAGGGGCTTCTCACCTGAAGATTTCTGAAATCAGCAGACTTGCTGCAGTAGCCCTTGATAGTAGGGAGAGATGGGACCATGGATAACATGTGTCTTAGTCCTTTTGGGCTGCTATAATAAAAATACCATAGACTGGGTGGTTTATAAACAACAGAAATTTATTTCTCACAGTTCTTGAGGCTGGGAAGTCCAAGATCAAGGTGCTGGTAGATTCAGTCTGGTGAGGGCTGCTTCCTGGTTTGTAGATGGCCTCTTCTCACTGTGTCCTCACATGGTGGAAGGAACAAGGCAGCTCTCTGGGGCCTCTTTTATAAGGACACTAATCCCATTCATGAGGGTACCACCCTCATGACCTCATCAACTCCCAAATGCCCCACCTCCTGATACCATCATACTGGGGATTAGGATTTCAGCATATGAATTGTGGGGGGACACAAACATTCAGCCTATAGCATTGTGCCTAGGAAGAAAATGGGGCACCCTCTACCCCAGCCCAGTTCCCTGCAGCCACTGGAGAATGTCGAAGAGGATGTCGGAGATTCCCAGGGCTCCATGTCAGGCAGCAGGGTGTTAGAGGAAAGGGCAGGAGACATGGGGCTATCCAAGGCTGCCATAAGGGATGCCCTAGATGTGAGGGGCCACTGGGGGAGATTAGAGGGTGCAGGGTCAGCAGGGCAACACTGAGGTTCAATGTTGTCTCCAGAAAACCAGCATATGGTCAGCACAGAGACGACCAACCAAACAAAGGAGGTCAAGGGCATCTCCCCACCCTCCACCAGCAGATGGCTCATCTCCTCTTCCTGACTCTCGGGCTCCTGAAGGGAGCAGACCAAGGAAGAGGAGGGGATGGGTGAGCCAGTATGTTTTCCCATCCCCCCATTTTCCCGTCCCCCCTTACAGTGCCCAGGGACCAGAAGAAGGAAGAGCAGCAGCTGACAGTCCCCTTGTCTGAGCTGGGGCAGCTGGGGAGCCCCATATGGACATTTAGAACAACAGTTTTAAAATGAACAGAATTGACTTTCAATTGTCCAATATGTCAAAAAAATTATTAGATCAGTTCATGTTATTGATAAGGAATCTACTACCAAGTGGGAAAGAAAGGTCTAATACAGTAAAACTAGGGGTAGTGAATGAAATAAAATCATTATGTATTTATTCCCCCAAAGTGCTGAGACTCCTCAAACTAGTGACATTTAAACAAATAAGACTGGATGAAAGACACAAGGACCACAGTTCCTTCCAGCCACCCCCCTAAAGCAGCCATGGAAATAAAAGTGTTGTCTCTTTCTGCCCATGGTTGGCTAGAATAAAGGGAGAATAAAGGTAGAATAAAGATACACAGTTTCTGTCTGCCCAGAACCCTTCTTTCTGTTGTCACTGTACCTCCCGGTTCCATGTGGTGCCAGTGGAAATCTGATCACATTACCTCGCTTGCCCTGTGGCCACAGCGGTGGACGTGTGACTCAGGCTTGGCCGACCGTGACACCCCCACTTCGCTTACAGTGATTAATGTAATGGGGGGGACACAAGACCCAGGCAGGCCAATCAGAGGCCCATCCGGTGAATTGACCTATGGTTCTGTTCTCTGTTTTTTCTAAGATCATA
>NW_012146967.1:2252653-2263915 GCF_000956105.1 Propithecus coquereli | reverse complement strand
TGGGAAAGAAAGGTCTAATACAGTAAAACTAGGGGTAGTGAATGAAATAAAATCATTATGTATTTATTCCCCCAAAGTGCTGAGACTCCTCAAACCAGTGACATTTAAACAAATAAGACTGGATGAAAGACACAAGGACCACAGTTCCTTCCAGCCACCCCCCTAAAGCAGCCATGGAAATAAAAATAAGTGTTGTCTCTTTCTGCCCATGGTTGGCTAGAGTGAAGGGAGCACCAGGTAGAATAAAGATACACAGCTTCTGTCTACCCAGAACCCTTCTTTCTATTGTCACTGTACCTCCCGGTTCCGTGTGGTGCCAGTGGAAAGCTGATCACATTACCTTGCTTGCCCTGTGGCCACAGCGGTGGACGTGTGACTCAGGCTTGGCCAACCGTGACATTCCCACTTCGCTTACAGTGATTAGTGTAATGGGGGGGACACAAGACCCAGGCAGGCCAATCAGAGGCCCATCCGGTGAATTGACCTATGGTTCTGTTCTCTGTTTTTTCTAAGATCATAGCGCTCCAAGGATGAACTAAGCCTGTCACTGATAGGGACCATATTTAGTGGATAAAGCCTATGGAAGAAGAAGGAGCTGAGAAGAAAATAGAGCTGAGGGTTAGAGAGAGAGAGACAGACTGCTGATGCTGTCCTTGGACCCTGGCTTCAGCTTGGACTGAAACCCTGAAACCCACCCCTTGGACTTCCAAGTTTTAGCCTATTTTTCTTTTCAATTAAGCTTAGGTCGAGTTGGAGCTTCGTTGTTCTTTATTATCAAAAGCAGTGTGAATACACTGGATTCTAGATTCAGCTATTTCGATTGCTAACATATGAGCATGGGCGACTTATTAAATTTACTTATTCATTTCTTTATTTTCTTACTCGTTCACTTATCCGACAAATAGTTATTAAGCATGTACTATGTGCTAGACACTGAACGAAGCACTGAAGATGAATGATAAAACCATTTGTCTTTTACAAGCTCACAGTTTTTTGGGGATTAAACGATGACCACAAAAACGATAAAAATTTTGTTTTCAAATTCAAGAGGAGTATAGAGAAAGCACATGAGTCTGTCTGAAAATATCAGGCTAGGCTTTGAGCTTGCGACTTGCTCCCAGAGAGATACAGGGCATTCCAGGCTAGGAAGAGCATTGGCAGAGGCATGGAGGCAGGCGCGGGGTGGGCGCAGGATGTCTCTAGCGTCGTGTGTGCGGCAGGGAGAGGTGGGCCATAAGTCAAGAGCGGTGGATGGGGGCAGATTGTGAACTATGCCATGCAAATGAGTTTCACCTTTATTCTAAAGGTTGTGGTCAGCCACTGAAGGATTTTCAGGAGGAGGGAGACAGGATGGGACTTGAAAGATTAAAAAACCCAAGCAAACAAAAGCAATTCCAGATGACTGAAACAGGCAAGATGGGAGACAAAGAGAACTGAGAGACCAAGTGGCAGTGGGAGTAGAGGGGCTTGGGGAACGTAGCTACTGAAACGGTCCAAGTGTGAGATGGTCAGTGATCTTAGTAAGTTTTGTATCTACGTGGTGTGCAGATACACTCATCGAATAAGTGGACGTTGTGGCTCTTTGGATGTGGGTAAGCAGGGTGAGGACTATACATTACTTCATGGGTTTATGATGAGAATAGCTCCTGCATTTCTGAGATTCTTAACCTTTTGGGAGGCATGGATCCCTTTCAGAATTTTATGAAAGCTATACCCTCTCTTCTCAGAAATATAAACATACGTAATAGTAACAGCTAACATTTGCTGAACAATTTACTATGTTCCAGTCGCTGTTCTGGAAGTTTTATTTATTTATTCATCACAGTAAACTTAAGATTTGGTACTATTATTATCCTCGTTTTAGGGTTAAGTAACTCAGAGAGGTTAAGAACTTGACCAAGTCACACAGTAAACAGCAAGGCCAGGGTATGAACCCAGGTCATCTGACTTAAGCGCAGGGATTTGATGACTTTGCTTTACCACTCCTCAAACAGGGTACCTAGGTTGTGCCTATAATTCAGGGGGGTTGCAGATTCCTCCACTCAAAGCCCATCCACTGTCACGGATGAGAACACCCACTATATATAAAAGCTGTTGGTCATCTCTAGTGAGTGGATCAATGGAAGGGATTCTCATCAATGATTCTGGGTTCCCTCAAAACCACCTCACCTCACTGTGGTCAGAAGAGGCCAACTTTATGCCCTAACCCAGATATTATGGCTTTCCCCAAAGGAGTGCTTGAAAATAATTTTTCCTAATAGATTCCTCATGAAAAGTGTATAACAGGTATACTGTACATCTGTTTATATACTGTGTGTATATCTGTGCTTTATACATAAAAAATAAATAAGATTTTCTCAGTCCCCCCTTTCACTAAGAATCAGCTTTCCTCTGATTGGGGGTGCACTGTCCACACTGAGAATGCACACCCTAACCCTAACCACCTGCCTATTAGAACTGTTTCCAAATCAAACGATCACGCGTGTTTGGGAAGCCCAAAGGCCTCCAGTGATGAGGCTACGTACCCCAAACACTTCTACGTGCCAACTGCTTCACATATATTATCTCAGCTAATGCTCACCATAATTAAAAATTGTCGAATGAATGAATTCAACATTTCTTAGGCACTTATGTGAATGATGTATGAATTATTATGCAGATTTTCTAGATGCGAAAAACTGAGGCTCAATGACGTTAACATTTTTCCAAGGTCTCACCTCTAGAAAGTGGCAGAGCCAAACCTCCCCAAACATACCCCTGTGACTCTGCCCAACAGAGAAACTTCCCACATGGGCCAGACCCCACCAGCTGGCAATGGGGTGCGCATGATATGCCCTGTCCAGAAGCTGGTGCTCCTGGGAGTTTCCCAGAAGTCAACAAGGAAGAGCATTTACCAGCGGCCCTTGAGAAATGCTGACTCTGCCAAGGAGGCCCCGTCAACCATTCATTGGGCTTATGTACACCTTCCAGTTACTGTTAACGTCTTTTGCCCCTTTGTAGTAGTTGAGATTATAGATTTTAGGAAGCGCAGCCTTTTGTAGATGTAATAAAGTAGTATGTGGCCTGTCACTGCGACCCAAAGTGCTACAGGCATTGTCTCCAGTGGACTGTAGAAAGAGTCTGTTTGTACCTCTCTGTGGATTGCCAAACTTATCCTGTAATACGTTGTAATCTCACTGGATATTTGAAGAAACTAAGGCCAGGTAGGTAAAGTGACTTAGCCAAGTTCACACAATAAACTTGGAAAAAAATAGTTTCCCAGAACTATGGGTCATGATTCCACTAGACTCATGCTTCTTAACTGGAGGACAGAAGAAAGACCAAGGAAGCTTGTTTAAAATGCAGAATCTCAGTCCCCATTCTTGGAAATTGAGATTCAATAGCGTTCGACAGGGCCTGGGAATATGCATATTTGGGGAAAAAGTTCCAGGTAATTGTGATGCTGGCATTCACCAGACTACACTTTGAGACATGTTGCTGTAAACTCTCCACTCCATGTAGACGAGGAGTAGATTTTCTCATGGTTTCCCAGTGGCTCATAGAGTGCCTGGCACATGGTGAGTGCCTGGTACATGGCAAGTGTCAAGGAAATTCAGCAGGTATTTGTTGAGCTTCTATGAGATGACAGGTTCTATTCTAGACAATTGGGATGTGCGGGTGATAGGAGAAGAGTGGTAAGAGGTTGGAGGATTTTGGACTTACTTTGGAGAGAGAAGCAGCAGCGTTTCCTGGTAGACTAGATGTGGAGTAGAGATGGAAGTCAAGGATGGCTCAGGTTTTCTGGCCTGAACAACTGGAAGGACTGAGCTGCCATCGGCTGAGCTGGAGAAGAATGCAGGTGGGGCAGGTCAGGGGAAGATGAGCATTGCAGCCTGACATATTTAGGTCAGGATAGCTATCGAACATCTAAGTGTAAGCAACTGGAGTGGGCATCATAGAGAGCTCTAGGCTGCAGATATATATTTGGCACAGAGTTGAGTTGGTCTTTAAATCTGAGACAGGACAAGGTCATGTAGGAAGTGAGGGCAGAGAGAGGAGAGGACCAAAGACTGAGGCCTTCCTTGTGGCGGACAGATGAGGAGGAACCAACAAAGGAGACTGAGAAGGGGCAGTCAGGGGAGTAGAAGGAGAACCAGGAGAGTGTGGCATCTTAGACACCAAGGGAAGAATTGTTTCAAGGGGAAGAGAGAGTGGTCAGCTGTGTCGAATGCTGCATCTGGTCAAATGAGACTCGAGACCGAGAATGGACCATTGGCTTCAGGAATGCAGAGGTCATCGGTTACCTTGAGGAGAGCAGTTCAGTGGCAGAGTGAGGAGAAGGCTGACAGGGTAGGCGTGAAAGAGAATGGCGGCAGATGTGGTCACTACAGCAAATACAGACTACTCTGTGGAGGGTTTGTTGGTTTTCTATGGCTGTATAACAAATCACCACACATGTAGCAACTTAAAACATGCACATTTATCATCTCACGTTTTCCACGGGTCAGGAATGTGGCTGGGGGTTAGCTGGGTCCTCTGCTTGGGGTCTCGCCAGGCGAAATCAAGGTGTCCGCTGGGCTGGGATCTTGTCTGAGGCTCAGGGTTCTTTCCCAAGCTCATTAACAACCTGAACGAGCTTTGTCTTGGCCAACAGGAGAGCCTGTCTCTGACACTTCGTCCGCTTATAAAAGGCTCCCCTAATTGGGTCAGGCCCACTTGGCATCATCTCCTGTTGATAAACTCAAAGTTAGCTGATCAGTCGCAACCCAATCAGGGCAGTAACCTCCCGTCACATTCCCTGCCCCCATCCCCCAGTCAAGGAAAGGACGTTATACGGGGTGTCCACACGGAGGGGGCAGGGCTGAGAACCTTGGGGCCATCTTAGAATTCCACAAGGGGTTTTGCTACAGGGAAGAGGGAGTGATAAGGGAAAATGGGGCGGTGGGCAACCTCAGGATGGCCCCCAATGACGCCTGCCTCCTGCTGTTCCTGCCCTCCCTGGAGTGTAGGTTGACTGATTTTTTGTACCATTTTTTAAAATGATAATATAATAAAATATACTTAACATAAAATTTACCATTTTAACCATTTTTAAGTGTACAGTCAGCCACATGAAGCACATTCACATTGTGCAACCATCACCCCCATCCATCTCCAGAACTTTCTCATCTTCCCAAACTGAAACTCTGTATCCATTAAGCACTAACTCCCCAGCCCCCCTCCCCCAGCCTCGGGTAACCACCATTCTACTTTCTTTCTGTCTCTATGAATTCAACTATTCCAGGGGACTCATATAAGTGCACACTTACTCACTCCCTATTCTCTGCTAGGCACTATTCTCATTGCTTTTTGTGCATTAACTCGTTTGTTTAATCCTCACGTATGAGGTTTAATCCAAACGTATGAGGTAGGTCCTGTTACTGTTCCCGTTTTATAGATGAGGAAACTGGCACAGAGAGGTTAAGTAATTTGCCCAAAATCAAATTGCCGATAAGTGAAAGAGTTGGGATTTGAGCCCTAGAGTCTCGTTCTGGTGTCCTTACTTTTAATCACTAAACTATCCTGCTTCCCTCTCCTCCCTCCATCAATTTCCTCTTCTCTAGAAAGTTCCCAAGGCATTAGGGTCAGTGCCACACAACTTGTCACTGAATTATATTTTTCTTGAATTAACTGTACTTTCTTGTATGTTAGTCCTCCTTCTACAACTAAGCTCAGCTACATCTGTAATTCTCAGATGTAGCTCAGCTACATCCTGCGTCTCCTCCTCCGATCCCAGTGCGTGCACACACGCTCCCGTCCATGCACACGTGTGGGCTTGCACGTCCCTCTGCCAAGCACAAAGCCGGATGCACAGCTGGGTGCCTTCCTGGTGAGCCTGGAATGGGGCAGAGACAGTAAATGAGCTCTGGAGCCATCTGTTGGGCCTGAATCCTGGCGCTGCCACCCCATATTGGCTCTGTGACCCTGGGGAAGCTCCTTTGTTTTGCTAAGTCTTGATTTCACAGTTGGAAATGGGGACCTCTAATAGCCCCTTCTTACAGAGCTCGTGAAGATAATGAGTATGAATCATCTGACCCTGAGAAAGCATTCAATACAAGTTATTATTATGATTATTGGTATTATTATTACTACTCTCCTTCATCTCCCATCACTCTCCACCCTCCAGCCCATTGTCTTTCTTGTAATTCCTTGAATATGTTAAGCTACTTCTTGCCTCTTGGCCTTTACGTTTGCTGTGTCCTCGGCCTGAATCCTTCTTGCTCTATATTTGCATGAGATGAGCTTCTTTGATTCAGGTCTCTGCTCAGATGTCACTGCCTCCAGGGCCTTACATCATTGTCTAAAGCTTTAGACATCTTGTGTAAAGCTCACACGTGCACATGCACGCACACTCACACATGTTACTCTTTTATGAACTGCGTAGCCCTCATTGCTATCTGGAATTATCGTATATATTAATTGTTTGTTGTCTGTCTCCCTCCCTAAAATATAAGCTCTGGGAGGGCACTAACTTTGTTTTCCATGTTCATGGCCAGAATCCAGTGCTGGTCATAAGAAAACACGCAATAAATCTTTGCCGAATGAGTGTGGGGTGAGCAGCCGTAACTGACCACCATTAACTGAGTGTCTGCCCTGGCACAGCATTGTGTTAAGTCCTTGATATGAATCGCTTCATTTAATATTCACAAGTAGCCTAAGAAACAGGTATGGTGGTGCCCAAATTTACATAAGACACACTTGAGGGGCAGAGCAGGTGAGTGACATGCTCAAGGTCACAAGCAGATAAAGGGAGGAGCCGGGCTTCAAACCCACAATTCCGTGGGCAACGCCTGCAGTCCTGGCAACCGTGCCTTTTAGTGAAAAAACTTCTCCTGTCTTTCTTTGCCATAATTTTTTCCTCTCACTTTCCAACACAGCTGCTCCATCTGGCACTCAGACAGGCTGCCTTCAGGTCCACCAGGGAATATTCTGGAAAAGACCCAATGTAGCTCCTTGGAAAGGACCCCCAACTAGGCCGGGAGCAACAGGTCCTGTGAGGCCCTTGCTGGCTCAACCCCCTGCCTGTTGGCAAATCCGCATGTCTGTGATCAATTCTGAGGAGATCTCAATAGGTCCCCATCCTTCACAGCCTCCCTGCTGGCCTCCTGCCTTCTAGCTGCACTGGAATATTGGGTATTTCCACAAGAGGCCAGCCTGTTTCTCTACCCCTTGCCTCAAGAGTATTCTGTTCCCCTGCCTGCCATGCCCTTCCTGCCTCCTTGTCCTCAAGCAAACTCCTGGTCATCCTTTAAGACTCAGCTCAAGAGTCACCTCTTCCATGAAGCCTTCTCTGATCTTCCCCAGGCAGATTGGATTGTCCTCCTCTGTCTCCCCATCCTGTGCTGTACTGGAGAGGGATCAAGCAGGTGGGCTTGGAGCCAGGCGAATGAGATTCACACATTTGCTCCTCTGCCAGTAGGCTGTATGACCTCAGCAAATGACTTAAATGACCCAAGTTGAAGTTTTCCCATCTGTAAAATGGGGACAATAATAGCACTTACCTCATAGTGTTGGCATGAGGCTTAGATGAGATAACCTATGTAAAATGCACATGCCTGGTACATAGTGAACCCTCCATAAACATTAACAATGATCATTATTAACTCTACCTTCCTTGGAGAACCTATGTGCCCTTTGTCTCCCTCACTAGACTAATCTTGGGACACTATCTTGTACCCCTGAGCCTTGTACCTTGTACTGTGCCTGGAACACACTACGTGCTCCTTAAAGAATTGTGGAATGGACCTGGCAACTTTTTAGGAAGCAAGCATTGAGGGAGGGGAGGAGGGTGCTATCTTTAGGCTTGAGAAGCAATGTGATCGTAACCGATTTCTCTCTCTCTCCCATCTGTCTTCTTCCTTCTCTTCTCTTTCTTGGCAGGGCCGGAGTCTTGTTGGCGTGAAATAGTAGTGATGGGTAGGAGGTGGCAAGGAGCCCAAGCAAACCCTTAATCATTGCATTTAAAATGAGAAAATCCTTTGGGAAGATGCTTGCTGCAGGCATCTCAAAATACTGAGGGCCTGGAGAAAGTTTCTGGCCCCTCTTCACAAGGATCATGTGACCAGATTACTTCCTGAGGGTTTCCTGAGGATGTGTGTAATCAGATCCTCTATTGCCCTGGTGCTGGGGGACAGGAACGTTACCTTACAGGCTAATGCCGGGAAGGTCAGGTTTCTTCTCAACTTCCTGTGCATTTGGTGGTCATGGCTTAACTGGGTGATGAATGAGTCCATGACCCAAAGTGCCACGTTACAGTGGGGTTCCCTGGGCGTAGAAAGGGGATCCCTCTGCCATCCTCCTCTCCTTGTCTCCCTCCCTCCAGACAGGGCACCACCTCCCAGACTGTAACAGGGCACCGTCTTCCGCTCACTTCCTCCCATCGCCTCTCCCCAATTCCATGGCCCATCCTTGTTACCTGCTTCTACTTGGTAAGAGTCACGCTTTCAAGAGAACTTCTTATAATAAATAACCTATATCAACCTAGTACATTAGTGCTTCTCTTTTCTTTTAAAAAATAATTTTCTCATCACAAAAGTAATAAATATTTATTACAGAAAATGTGGAAAACGCGGGGACTTTAAAAAAAGAATATTTAAATCACCCATAATCTCACAGCCCTGAGAAAACCACAACGAACATGTTTGCACATTTCCTTCCAGAGTGTTAGGTGTGCTTTTGTATATATTTGTACATAATCAGTACCACACTACGTATTAAACAGAGATGTATATCATATACTTTGCATTTATTTAGATCTCGTGGCTTTCCGTGACATGTTCCCAGGATTTTCGTATTTTCCTGGCCACCATCATAAAAAGGAAAGCAGATATTAGTGTCCTGGAGTTCTGGATACGGGAAAACTGAGATGTAAAGGAATGATTTTCTCAAGGTCATGGAGCTTGCTGGCATCATTGGAATTAGAGCCCAGGTCTCTTGGGTCATGGCCAAGTCTTCTTTCCACTGGCTTGAAAGAAAAAAATCTGCCCCAGAAGTACCAAGAAGAGTCTTAAATACCAGTGCCAAATTTATAAAATGTAGAAACAGAGTTCTTAGGTTGTTTACATGTTTATCCAAAGTCCAAAGATAGCAAATGCTGAAATGTTTCTGTGAAGCAAATCTGAAAATCCCGTGGTCATGAGGGAGGTGAGGGACCTCCTCTGCAGGCCTGACTTTGGTGCTCTCATCCCTGCTGACCCTATTTTAGTCAGGGTTTCAGGTTGCAAATTGATACATAACTTACTCTTATTTTGTGCAATTTATTCAGTGATATCAAGTACATCATAGAATCTCCAGAAAGGCTGGAGAACCAGGTTTGGAATCCTGGAACAACCAAATATTCATTGCCAAATATTTGGCAACCATGAGACACAGGCTCCATCTAATCAGAAGGGTGGAAGGCAGTAGATAACCTCCCCAGCTGTTCTCGAACATACTCACTAAACATCAGCCCTGCCCAAAATACATTTCAGAAGCACTCCAGTGGGGAGACAGGATTAAGTCATGTGTCTTCTGTGATAAGGCCACATGACAAACTCTTCTCCAATCTCCACAGCAAACATTTTCTGTTCCTGGATCTGCTGTGGTTTGGCTAATCTTGGCTAGGCTTAGCTGAGCAAGATGGGGCTTGGGTCCAGAGTGCGGGTTAGATTCAGGTCTGTTTCAGGTATCTTCATTCCAGGACCCAGGTCAAAGGGGCAGTGGCTACATGGAGTATATACCTTTCTCATGGGAAGGGAGGAGGCACAGGAGGGCTGATGGAAAGTCACCATGCTTCGTAAGGCCTTTCTAAGACACTGTCCCTTCCATCTACTCTCTGTGACTCAGAGCAAGTCATACAGCCAAGCCCAAGGTCAATGGGTCTGGAATGTAGACTCTGCCTTCTGTCTGGGAGGCTCTGCAAAGTTACGTGGCCAAAGGCATGGATTCTATTACAGGGAGAAAGTGAAGAGCGGGGACATTTATGCAGTCTACTATGGCACTACTGCCACCCCCGGGCACAGCCTCTGCACTTTCCACCACCAACACTGAGCCCTACTGCTGATGGCAACTCTGTTCCTACTGCCGCCAGCTTCGTCAGAGTGGATTTTACCCAGAAGCAGCTTTTCTGCTTCACTAGTTTCCAGTTCATTCTCTAGAAAAGATGCATCTCATTGACTGTGTCCTGGGGGATGGAAAAGCAAGCTTCGGCTGCTACCTAGGGTACGGATGGGGGAGTTCATTCATTAAGGGGGGAATTGGCTGGGTGCAGCGGCTCACATCTATAATCCCAGCACTCTGGGAGGCTGAGGCGGGAGGATCGCTTGAGCCCAGGAGTCTGAGGTTACGGTGAGCTATGATGACGCCACTGCACTCCAGCCTGGGTGGCAGGTGTGGGGGAGTTGATTCAATAAGTGGGGAATCTCTCCCACATAGGAAGGATGGTCAGGGTACTGGGTTCACCCTGCTTCACAGCAGACCTCGGGGCGCATGGAGATCCAGCTAAATCTGGCAACTCTAAACATGGGAGGATTAGGGGAGACTTCAGGGAGGAATTGGCATTCGAACTGTGCCTTAAGGATGCCTCACCCCTGCAGCCACCACTGTCTTCCTGCTGTTTCCTTCTCCCTGAACTCATGTTCTCCCACTCATAACATCTGCTCTGCCTCCTTTACTCTGAAGACTGTCGCGGAGAACGCGGGATGTGCCCAGTACCCATTGTCCCCTTATTCCTTCAGGTAAAGCGCCCTTGAGCTTTAGCTGGGTGCATGGACACCAGGGTGGTTACCTGAAGGCCACACTTCCCAGCCTTGCCTGTGGTGACGTGTGGCTCTGTGTCTCCATTGGGGCGGATGGGTGTGAGTGGAAGGGACGTGTGAACAAAGGCTGGACCTTAGTCTTAAAAGGAGGTTTTGCCCTTCACTTCCTACTTTCCCAGTCCCACAGATGGCAACGTAGATGGTGTGAGCTGACCTCAGTCACACTGGAAGGGCAGGAGCCAAGGGGATTATGAGGTGGCAAGGTGGACGGAGCCAGGTCCCTATGTGACCTCGGGGAGCAGACCTGCCTAGATCCCTGGACTCTGAGCTCTGCTTTATACATTAGAGAGAAGGGAACTTCCATCCATTTAAGATACTATAATTTTGATTACTATAAAAAACAGCTGAGGCCAGGCGCGGTGGCTCACGTCTGTAATTCTAGCACTCTGGGAGGCCGAGGCAGGAGGATTGCTTGAGCTCAGGAGTTCGAGACCAGCCTGAGCAAGAG
>NW_012146967.1:2240975-2252039 GCF_000956105.1 Propithecus coquereli | reverse complement strand
ATATGTGATAGCCAAAGGCCTAGGTTCAAGAGATTTTTCATTTACTAACTAAAATAGTTATTAATTTCTGCTATGTACAAGACATTCCCCCAGGTTATGTAGGAGATAAAAAGATAAATAAGGGACAACTCTACATTCAATTACAATTTAGGGAGAAAAAGGGAAACAGAAACAATCAACTAATCCATGGCAAAATAAAACAAATGTGAAAAAAGAGCATAGGCAAAATGTTGGGAACAAGAAGAGGCTGTACCTAAACCCAACTGGAGTAGGGTTACCAGATAAAAATATAGGACATCCAGTTAAATTTGGATTTCAGATACACAGCGAATCATTTTTAATATAAGTATGTCCTAAATATTTCATAGGACATACTCATACTAAAAAATTATTCGCTGTGTATCTGAAATTCAAATTTAACTGGGCATTCTATATTTTGTTTGCTAAATCTGGCAACTTTAAACTTGGGAGGATTGGGGGAGACTTTGGGGAGGAATTGGCATTTGAACTGTGCCTTAAGGATAATGAATAGGATTTCAATAGCTGGATTATTTAAGGCTGTTCCTGGCTGAGAAGACAGCAAGAATAAAGGATGAAAGGTTGAAAACATCTGGCATATCTTGGTAAATATGCTTTCCAGTTTGGCGATTCATCTAATCTGGCCGTCATATTGATGGATCTGGCTGATGTTGAAACCAGTGACAGATACAGAGAAATGTGCAGCCACGTTGCAAAATTCACAAAGTAGGATCTGGGGTCCTTAGCATTGTGCCCATCCAATAGTAGATATCCTGAATTCTGAAAGTACAATTAAACCAGAAAGTGGAGAATTCAAAGAAGGAGGGTATAGTGTTGGAATAGTGACATTCTACTCTAGGAAGAATAGGAATCGTCACGCAGATCATCTTTCTTTGAAAGACAATTATGATACACACCACTTGTAGGTTCTGCTCTGCTCACAAGGACCCGAGTCTGTCCCCTTACCCACAGGGATGGGCCCCAGGCAGCCATGTGTGTCCTATGAGGCCCATGTCACCCTACCCAAAGATGACTGTGCCAAGAGTGAATATGTGACTCAGGCTGAGCCAGCTGGACTCCATCTCCTGGCTGTTTGGAATCAGGACTAGAAGCTTCTAGTTCATTCTGAGTCAGTCTCTTGTGAGGGGAGGTGTTACAGTTATTAATAATTGCTGACTGCTATAGCAAAGTCTTGTCCCCACAATAGCCCCATGAACTCTGCTTACTGATGAGACTGGAGGTCTATAGACCCTTCTCTTCTGAGTTTGGTGATCATAGGTTGACAAAATTCTCTTCTGGGTTCTAAAAATTGATATGGTGTCAGACTGTAAAACGTGCAAAGAGGCTGATAATTTCTTTTTGTTCTTCCCTAATTATTCCTTAGCCATTGTCAGAGTTGGCCTGGGCACTAGGAGCCTAAGGCAGGGTGCTGGCTGTCGCCTGCTCTCTGGATCCCACGCTGGCCCCTTCTCCATATTTGTTCTCTGGAACAGCAGGAGGGGTGTGTCCTGATCCCTAGGAGTTTTCTGCTCAGTGCCTGCTCTAAGCCACAAGGGCTGCTGTCTGCATTATTGATAAGGAGGCCGAGAATCTGAAAGGTCAACACAGCAGCCTGTCTCTAATACCTCGTTCAAGCATGGGCTTGCACACCACGCCCGGTCTCATGATTCTAGTTTGGTGAGCTTGGGATGTAATGAGACTCATCTTGGCCTTGAACTGGCTTTGCTTTGGTCCCTTGGAACTCCCACAGAAAAGGATTCATCACACTTATCAGGTGAGCTCTCCCTGGGTAAAATAAAAATTAATTGGCTGCAATGTCTTGCACACATGGATCAGGAAATGAGTCAGGAAAAAAAATGCTTAGGAATTAGAACTGCAGGCTGGTTTCTCTAACCTCACTGCCTAGATGCAGCTTTGAGCCCTATCAACTTCCATGTCACTTTGGAAGGAGGATGCTTTGAATTGAGAAACAGGAAAGACCATGAAGAACAGATTCACTTGTTTCCTGGGGCCGGGGCAGGGGTGCAAGGTGGTATCTTTCTCCGGACACTCTTCGGCATTCCATTGAAACCGGATTCTATTTCAAAAGTCCTCATTAAAGACCTCAGTCCGGTATTGTTTACAGTAGAAACACCCGACTGGGGAGGATGTAATGCATCTTCAAATCACCCGAGATGCTGGGCAGAGATGATTTTCACAGCTGGGGCCCAGGAAGGCAGAACAACACAAAAGCAGCAACCCTGTCGCACACCCGGCTCCAGCAGACTCACGAAGGTTACCCGGGCTCTGGAGAAGTCCTGAAATGGTCAGTTCGCCTCAAATTCAGTCCTCGCCTAATTGGTAAAACCCAAGAGTGGATTCGTGATTGGAAAGGGAAAATATCTTCTTGCTAATAATAATAATCTCCGTGGCGAGAAAAAGCCCCAGTTCTCTGAGCCGAAGTAATCTTTCATCAATGCCTATCTTTAATGTCTTTCTGGGATGAGAGGGATTTTTTTCTTAATGCTTCTTATTTTGTGTGTGAGATTAATCTGATGTTTCATTTCTCACACCGAGCTCTAGGGAACAATAGTAATTTTCCACTTTGTAAAGCTTTCTTTCACTTTTTATACTACTCAAAGGCAGCTGTTTTAAATTTTGACTGTCTTTTTGTATAACACGGGCATTCCTTGGACTATTATGGATGGCTTTTTAGAAAAAGGTATTGTCAATTGATTCTAGCTACACCAGAGAAACAATCTTATCGTGAGGGGTTACATTCCTTCCCACCACTGATACTCAATGTTTTATAGACATGACCACTAACCCTGCACTTAATCAACTATCCATGATATCCACTGTACATTAGACAGTGAAGCCTTCTAAATTATCAATAAATCACTACAACAGGACAACGTAGAAATGAATCACATACGTTTTATTCATTCATGAGTTCCCAAGGAGAAGAACTTCATGAGAAAATGGCCTATAGAAACTTCCAGAAGGGAGATAACCCCAGGATATCAAGAGGCATCCCTCCCCAGCTTATATAACTAGCTATAAAATACAAAAAGAGGCTTCTCAAAGCACAGTGAGCGTGCAGGTGGCCGTCTTACCTAATTGTACACATCAGGAACCAGACTTAAGACAGATATATTCGGGTTTGTATTTTGGGTCCACCACTTACTATGTGGCTTGAGACAAGTTTTTTAACCTTCCTCTGCCTCAGTTTCCCCATCTATAAAATGAGGATAATAATAGCACCTACCTGGTAGAACTGTTACGCAGTTAAATGAGACACTAATATTAATACTAGCAACCAGGAAACATGAAGCACTCTAGGTCTTTCAATCCGAAGGAATTTAATACAGGAAATAGATGATACAGGAGACGACAGAGATGAGAAACCAAACAGATGCCCGCAAGGCAGCTTGGAGATTAGATGTGGTGAGAAGCAGCTAGGGCTGGAGGGACAGTAGGAGGCTGTCCTGCAGGAGCTAAAACCAAATCCTGGTCCAAGCTGGAGCCATGGAGGAGATGCCACAGGCTGCAGAGAGAAAGGGTAGAAATACTCTGGCCTCTCTCCAAATCCTGTCTTCCAGTCTCCCGCCACCTTTAATGGCTCGACCTCCCTGGGAATTTAGGGTAAGGGAGCCCAGGGAATGTACTTCCCTGACATACAGAGAGCAGAGCAAAGGAAGAGCAGATCAAAGATGGATCTGTGTGCAAACAGGCAGTTAACCAGAAAATACAGACACTCATCGAGCCCTTACCATGAGCCAGGCACCGAGCTGAGATTATTCATGGATTATTCATATAGTCTTGTCAGTAAATGGCTGAACCAGGGTTTGAAGTACCTAATATATGTGAGATCTATTGTTGAAGTAATTAATGTGCAACCTAAAGAAAATAATAGCATGTAGGTATGTCCCCCAGGTTGAAAATAAATTGAGGGGAGCAACTATGTCTCTTCATTTTTAAGTCCCCTGTGCACGGCCAGGTAGGCTGTTCTTAGTAGTCACCCAACTCATATGTGCTAAGCTAAATGAAATCGGCAGCAATGAAATCAGTGAAATGAGTCCAGGTAAAGGACTGTCTCCCACCCTTGCTCGTGACTTCCAAGGCTAGGCCGTAAAAGACTCCTGCCTGGCTCTTTCTCTTGAGATGGCTTTGGGATCCTGAGCCACCATATAGAAGCCCATCATGTCCCCAGAGCTTATGCTGGAAAGACCATATGGCCAGACCACAAAGAGGGAGAGAAAGATGCCCAAGGAGTCCCCAGGCTGAGGCACCAGACTTATGAGTGAACAGGGCTTTAAGAGGAGCCCGGTCCAAGCCCAATGGCAGCCACATAAACAACCTGGAACCAGAATTCCCAGCCGAGCCACTCCTAAATTGATGACTCGCAGATAATAGACGTGAGAATTGCCATTTGAAAGCAACAAAATTTAGTGATTAGTTATGCAGTAATAGATAACTAATGTATAATTATATAAAATATACCACACTATAAAATAGTGCCCCCCCCAAAACATTAAAAAGATGGGAAAAAGATGCCTCAAAATATTATAATAGTGGTTGTCTCTGATAGGATTGTATATGTATGTTTTCTTCCTTCTCCTTCTTTCTGAATTTTTGGAATGATCAAATATTTTCTTGAAAAATTGAAAAAAATAAATTTTATGTTGAAAAACACTTAACCGTGACTTTTTTTAGCATCCAGGCTCTTTCAGCCAAGCTTTTGGCTTCCCCCCAGGGAATCCTAAGGATCACGGGCAGATGCGTGAAACCGAACACAGTCGAAGACTTGAGAGGTACTGGAGCCCGTCTCCTCCAGCCCCGGCTGCTCTAATTCTGCATGTGCACCCACGAGACGGTTGTTGTCCGGCTTCTCCGTGAATGAAACATCTCCATGACGGGGGATGCATCCCATCCAGAGCCAGCTCTTTCCATCTTCGGGCTCTGCTGACAGAAAGTCTTTCTTTCTAATGAACTGAAAAGTGCCTCCCTGGAGCTTCCACTCACTGGTCTTAGGCATGAAACATTCATGAAGTCTCCATCGAGTGCCTGCGATGGGCCATTGTTCTAGGCCTTGGATACAACGGAGAACAAGATAGATCAAGTGCGTATTCCCAAGGAGCTTAGATTCTAATGGGAAATATGCACAATTAAAAACATACCCGCGAGGGCTGTCCGGAAAGTATCTGGCCATTGTTAATGTAACGAGAACATATCACACGGCTGGATACTTTCTGGACAGCCCTTGTGTGTAATATAAAGACATAGTACTAAGTACTGTGTAGAAAAACATAAATTAAGATAGGAGGATTTAATTTTTTTAACTTTTTAATTTTTTTTTTAATACATGGGTCTCCCTATGTTGGCCAGGCTGGAGTGCAGTAGCTATTCACAGGTGTGATCGTGGCTCCCTGCAGCCTCGAACTCCTGGGCTCAAGTGATCCTCCTGCCTCATTCTCCTGAGTAGCTGAGACTTCAGGCACGTGCCACCATGCCTGGCTACAGCAAGAGGATTTAGAGTGAGAAGAGTAGGAGCATGATTTTAAACAGCGTGGCCAATGAAGGTGACTTTGGGTGAAGACCTGATGAATGAGAGAGGGTACCTTGTGTATATCTGGGGGAAGAACATTCTGGGTCATCAGGCATCAGGGGTGAAGTCCTGAAGCTGATGCCTGCTTGGCCAATCTGAGCAAGAGTGAAAAGGCCAGGAGGCCGGGGAGTGGTGGAGACGGGGAGAGAAAGGAAGGAGAATGAGGTCAGGGAGGAATGAAAGGGCACAGCATGCAGATCTTGGGGGCCGAGTTAAGGACTTTGGGTTTCACTCTAAGTGCGACAGGAAACCACCGCAGGGTTTTGCACAGAGGGGTGACAGGAGCTGACTGCTGTTTTCGAAGCATCACGCTGGCTGCTGCGTGTGAATAGGAGGGCAGGGAGGAGGGGAACAGGGATTTCTGCAGGGAGGTTGCTGTTGTTGTACAGGCAGCAGATGGGCGAGAAGTGGTTGGATTCTGGAGATATTTTAAAGGTAGAACTTACAGGATTTGTTGGATCAGGTGTGTGTGTGTGTGTGTGTGTGTGTGTGTGTGTGTGTGAAAATGAGAGCAGAGTCAAAAATAACCTCGAGTTTCTTTCAGACAAGCAACTTTGCATCAATAAATATTTGTGTAATAAGATGGTGGGGGTATACCTATGAATGAAATATAGTTGGTTGATGCAGTCTGCAAAAAGAGAGAGACAGACACATTCCCAGGTCATTTTAATACATTATGGCCTAATATATTAAACACACTGTGGTTAGGCTAAATTTTAAAATGGACAAACTTGGGAACAGTACGTTACAGGGTGGTGAGATCTTCCTAGAGCAGCAAGGTCCGCGTGAGTGCTGGGTGAGGAAGAGTTGGCAGGCAAAGCTCTCTCCAGGGACCGGGAGGCAGGAAACTGAGGCACGTGTTGAAGAAATCACTAAGCACTTGAGTAATACTAGAGCTTAAGGTGCAAGACAGGCAGAGAAGGAAATGAGGATGGAGAAGTCCACAGAGACCAAGCTGAGAAGGGTACCGGCCACTCTCAGGAGCTTGAGTCTTATCCTGAGGACGGTGACGGCCACAGGTGGGTGTGAAACAGGGAGATCTGTGACGACAGGGGGGCCTCAGGAAGATCATTCTGGCAGCCAAAGTGTGGAGAGAGGAGTCCAGAGATCAGATCGGAGACTGGTGTGGAAACCATAGCAGTCCAGGGGAAAAGCGCCAAGAGACTGAACTAACCAGGGTGAGCAAAGAAAGATGCGCTCAAGAAACAGGAGGTGAAATGGATGGGCTGTCGTGGCGGGTTGGATGTTGGAGACGCTGAGCGTGGTCGAGGCTGGTTTCAGGTTCCTGGTGTGGGGGACTGACGTGGAAAATAGGGTGAAAGGCAGTGGGCGCACCCGGACACACGGAGCTTGCGCTGGCCCCGGTACACACCCAAGTGGGCCGGTTCTGCAGGCAGTTAGACACACAAGTCTGAGGCTCGAGGGAAAGGTCAGGGCTGGAAATAAAGACATGTCTGTGTCATTCTGTCCCTGGGGGCTGTGTAAGTCAAGTCTGATTTGCTTTTCACATGGAGGGCCTTTAAATATTTCAGGACAGCCGTGGCATTCTTTAGCTCCACCCCAAGGAGCTGCCTTGAGGATAAAACCTTTGGTTTCTCCCATCATGGCCCACTTTGGCGGCCTCGAGCAGAGTGCCTGGAAGTCTTGCTGCTCCCAGTGTGGTCTGTGGTTCCACAGCATCACCTGGGAACCGTGGGAGCTGCAGACTTTCAGCGCCAGCCCAGATCTACTGAATCAGTCTGTGTTTTAACAGAATCCCTCAGTGGTTCGTGCAAAGCACTGGTCCAAAGTGGTCTGAATTCACACTGCAGGGCCTGCACTCTGGCCCAGATGCTTATCAGCTGTGTGTGGGCGGATTATTTAGCCTCTCTGTGCCTCAGTTTCTTTCTGTGTCATGTGGGGATAATCTTAGGACTTACCCCATAGGGCTGTTACAAAGGCGTAAATGAAATAAGATGGGTAAAGCACTTGAGTTGGGCACTTAGTAAGTGTGAGTTTATTATTGATGACAAGGCTCCGGGCCCCTTCCTGACTAACAGCCTCCTCTGAATCACCTCCAATTTGTCTACACCCCTTTTAAAGAAGCGCACCCAGAGCTGAGCACCTCCACTCTGTGGTCCGGCCAGCCCTGGGTAGATTGGACTAGTTCATTCTAGATGCCCCATTTTACAGCTACTGTCTTCAGGCAACATAGAATAGAGTCAGTAGCATATAATGGCCAACAATTGAGCCAGGGAGCGAGACTGCCTGTGTTCAAACACTATCCCGACAATGCAGCAGCTGGGTGGCCTTGCATAAGTCACTTAACCTCTCTGTACCTGTTTCCTCATCTGTAAAATGGGGGTAAAACTAGCATCTACCTTAAAGGGTTATTGTGAAGTTTGGATGATTAAAGCTGTGGTCCCCAAGCCCCAGGCTGTAGACCAGTAGCAGTTCGTGGCTTGCTATGAACTGGGCCACACAGCAGGAAGTGAGCAGCGGGTGAACAAGGGAAGCTTCATCTGTATTTACAGCCGCTCCCCATGTCTTGCATCACTGCCTGAGCTCCACCTCCTGTCAGATCAGCTGTGGCATTAGATTCTCATAGAAGCATGAACCCTGCCGTAAACCGCGCATGCGAGGGATCTAAGTTACAGGCTCCTTATAGCACTCTAATGTCTGATGGTCTGAGGTGGAGCTGAGGCAGTGATGCTAGTGCTGGGGAGTGGCTGCAAATGCAGATTATCATTAGCAGAGAGGTTTGACTTCACAATAAATGTAATGCACTTCGATCATCCTAAAACCACGCCCCTACCTCTCTCCTGTGGAAAAATTGTATTCCGTGAAACTTGTCCTGGTGCCAAAAAGGTTGAGGACCACTGATTTAAAGTACTTAGAATAGGGCTGGGCACGGTGGCTCACACCTGTAATCCCAGCACTTTGGGAGGCCAAGGCAGGAGGATTGCTTGAGGCCAGGAGTTTGAGACCAGCCTGAGCAACAGTGAGACCCCATCTCTACAAAAAATAGAAAAATTAGCTGGGCATGGTAGTGCACACCTGTAGTCCCAGCTACTTGGGAGGCTGAGCCAGAAGGATCGCTTGAGCCCAGGAGTTTGAGGTTGCAGTGAGCTATGACGATGCCACTACACTCTAGCCTGGGTGACAGAGTGAGCTCCTGTCTCAGAAAAAAATAGGACCTGGAGCATATAAAGTGTTCATTAACTGTGATCATCAATAAAATCCCAGTATAATGCATCTCACAAAATCATGGCATTTTAAAGGTCAAGGAA
Source organism: Propithecus coquereli (assembly GCF_000956105.1). Classification (NCBI taxonomy): domain Eukaryota; kingdom Metazoa; phylum Chordata; class Mammalia; order Primates; family Indriidae; genus Propithecus; species Propithecus coquereli. Next base: position 2,243,165 of record NW_012146967.1, on the reverse strand, counting down.
TGCTAGGATATACCCAAGCCACAGCAGCTGGAGAGATGTAGGCTCATACAACAGGCCCCTTGACCCACATCTCTGTCCTCTGCTCACGCAGGTGTATCACAGGCTGTGGGAATGGTGTCCCCATCACGGGGATCGCGCTGCTCAACCTACACAGCTGTGCACAGAGGACCTGCCCTCTCTGTGCTCAGAGTGTCAGAATCCAGCTGCCGGCGTGTGGGGTGTGGAGGGAGGAGGGGACTCACTGTCTACTCTCACAGAATCTTAATGTGTTTGGATTTTGCTTCAGGTCAGGAACGGGTTCTGTAATTATTACTTAAATGTGGAGTTAATTTTAGTCAGAAATATAATAATTTTGATTTCCCCTGCCCTTACTGCCTTAAGTCTTAAAAAATGTTGATGGCAGGGATTTTGTCCAGGAACATGGTGCTGAATGTATTAATCTCTCTACTACCTTTTCCTGCAAGTACTGGTGAAGTGGCAAAGAAATAATCGTCTCTTTCTGGTCTGATGGTGGGCTGGGGTTTTGTTTGATTTTGATTTGCTTATCCACCACTGGGAGCAGGGTGCTATGTCAGGCGGCAGGACCACCATGAATGACAGTGGCAACAGGATCATGGATATCAAACTCTAGCAAGCATCAGAGCTGTCATTCCTGACATCCCCCCCAAAAAGCTGATTCAGAAGGTCCGTATAGGGTCCAGGAGCCAGCATTTGAATAAGCACCCCAAACACTTCTCATGAAGAACATTCACGCTGAGAAAACTGCAGTATAATGTAGATTAAGGGACTAGTCTTTCAAGTTAGATAAGGGTCAAGTTTCCTTGTAACTTCTCCAAGCGGTGGTTCCCCTTAGCATGGGCTAATAATTGGATCCACTTCACAAAGTTGCCGTGAGGATTAAATGAGACATAGCATATAAAACACTTAAACTCTGTGCCCCAGTGGTCCGTGAATTCAATAAAAGTTAACTCACTGTTCTTGAAAAGCAGTATAGTCTTTTGGTATGAGCACTGATATTGGAACCAAACAGATCTGGTCTCAAATCCTGTTCTACCATTTACAAACTGTGTGACCTTGGTTTTCCATGCTATGAAGCAATGGGACTGATACAGCTCCTCCATCATGGAGCTGTAAAGATAGAGACAGTATGAGTTGAGTGCTTAACACAATGCCTGGTATAATTACTAGTGCTGCTCCCCAAATATTTCTGGCTCTCCTCCTTCTGGGCACATGAGAGGATTTTCCCTTTCCAATTTAAAGTTAGATGTGATCATGTGACTTGCTTTGGCCCATGAAATGTGAGCAGAAAGGATGGGTCACTTCTGGGCAGAAGTTGGAAGAGACAGCGTGCAAACTGCCATGTTCCCTTTGTCCTGTTGGTAAAACTGTGGTGCACAAGTCATGATGGAGCCTCTGTTCACCTGGATCCTGAGAGTCTACGTGGAGCAGATTCTGCCTGATGACCCCAGTGGACACGTCAAATGAACAGATAAAAAACCTTTGTCGTGTTAAGCCATTGGGATTTTGATGTCATTTGTTACTGCAGCATAACCTAGCTCATCCTGCCTAATACATTTGGTGCACATAACCTCTCAAGTTCTTAGCAACTATGACTATTATAATCATTGTCTTTGAGTGGCTTACAACTCAGGCAGTGCACAAGCAAGACTTAAGAAAATTAGCATTAAAGAACAAGCCTTCAGGCTGGGCATGGTGGCTGATGCCTGTAGTCCTAGCACTCTGGTAGCCCAAGGAGGGAGGATCGCTGGAGGTCAGAAATTTGAGACCAGCCTGAGCAAGAGCGAGACCACATCTCTACTAAAAATAGAAAAAATTGGGCGTGGTGGTGCGCACCTGTAGTTCCAGCTACTTGGGGGGCTGAGGCAGGAGGATTGCTTGAGCCCAGGAATTTGAGGTTGCAGTGAACTATGATAATGCCACTGGCACTCTAGCTGGGGTCAAAAAAAAAGGGAAAAAAAAAAAGAAGAAGAAGCCTTCACTGTCTATGAGGAGTGCTAAATAAATGAAAATTTTCAATATAGTATATATTCTAGAAGGCAGTGAAGAGAAAGAGACTGTGGCCTGCAATGATTAGAAAAGAAGAAGAAGCCTTCACTGTCTATGAGGAGTGCTAAATAAATGAAAATTTTCAATATAGTATATATTCTAGAAGGCAGTGAAGAGAAAAAG
>NW_012146967.1:2225528-2240925 GCF_000956105.1 Propithecus coquereli | reverse complement strand
CCACTGGCACTCTAGCTGGGGTCAAAAAAAAAAAGGGAAAAAACAAAAGAAGAAGAAGCCTTCACTGTCTATGAGGAGTGCTAAATAAATGAAAATTTTCAATATAGTATATATTCTAGAAGGCAGTGAAGAGAAAAAGACTGTGGCCTGCAATGATTAGAAAAGGTCTGGTTTTATATTAAACCCAAATTTACTGAGACTTTTAATTTTTGTTCTATTTAAAGTAAAAAGAAATTTAATTCCTGACGTGTCTTGTCATATAACCTAGACCTGGAGTTCTTGGGAAGAATTTTGAATTAAATATTTAAGCAATTATATTATAGCAACCAGGGCCTTCCAGAGAGTTACCTGCTTTCATTAAATCTCAATTTCCGAGACATATGTCTTCTCTTTTAGCTTTTCATTAAAGAAGAAAAAAAAGCACAAAAGGAGGGAAGGAAGAAAGTATAGCAAAAATGGCTAGGGGATAAATTGGTGTTTTGTTCTTTCTTACTTAAAGCATTCCTCTTCTTTCCTCCTCCCTGGCTTGAAGCATCTTGGCTGCCGTCTGCTGTCCATGTCACTAGGATCCAAGGAAGTCTAAGTCGTAGGACTGAGATGAGAAGCCTGCAGTGGGCAGAAGCTGGGACAGGGACCACCAGCTCTCAGCATCAGGTGCCAGCACAAGGCACCAAGAGACCAGGTGAGAGCAGCCAGAGCCCAGAGCCTCAGAGCAGAGCCAGGTCTGCGAGCCCAGTGGGGTAAACAGCATCTGCTGTGGGAGGACACTGAGCATGTGCAGAGACCTCTCCCTGTGCCGTGAGGCTGCCTCGGCTCCCCCGGCACCAAGATGCCTTCTTAGGAAGGAGGTGGGGGAGGAGGGAAAACAGCCCCTATAGGAGTTTGACCTTTGAACCGATGATGTAAAGTGAGTCTTCCCCGGGCAATGGGGACTCCAGAGGAAGATGAGATCAGTTTTAGAAAACTAAAGTACTGTTTTTTTCACCTGATTAAAATGGGACCCCACCATATATTTACTTATAACCATACGCAGCGACATTATAATGATCGCACTCCCCATGTTTGAACAAGGGTGGAAAAAATTAACCCATGGACAATGTGTCTCTTGCCTTGCAAGACACTAAAATAGCATTCACGAATTCAGTGTTTCTCAAATTTCAAGTGTGCTTCAGAAATACATGGGGAGTTTGTTAGACTGCTGATGACGGGGCCACGCCCAGAGTTTCTGATTCAGCGCATGTGGGGTGTGGACTTAGAATCTGCTCGTCTGACAGGTTCCCTGGCAATGCCACAGTTACTGGTCTAAGGACTGCACTTTGAGAACCACAGGACTCACTCCTCTAAGTCGCGTTCAACTAGCTCTTCCTTTCCATGTTTCTCCAGCTGATACTAAATACTGGCGGATAAATGCTGTAGAACACAGCTGCCGCTACTTTGTTATTGTCATCATCATCATGTTCTTCAACTTCATCTTCATCATCACCATCCCTGACATTTACTAAGCAGCTACTATGAGCCACGCAGTGGACTAAGAGCTCTATACAGCTGATCTTATTTAATCTCACAAATACTAGTATTCCCATTTTCCAGGTGAAGAACTGAAGCTTGGAGAAGTTCAAGGCACTTATTCAAAGCTATAGAGCCCCCAAGTGGCACAGCCAGGGCTCACTGGGCAGTCTGACCCAGAGCACAGTTTCTAAACCATTGGTACCTCCCTCTTTCCCTGGAACAAAGCTCTTTATAATGGGGTAATCGAGGGGGCTACAGAGTCCCAGAGCTGATAATGACAAACAAAAAACCACTGAATATTAAAAAACTATGTTAGTATCTTTAAGCCATCTTGGACACCGGGATTTCTGGCCATGTTTCTCCATAGCTGCCATACTTATGGTGATTTTGCTGACTTTTAAAACTCTCTTCCCTTTTGTGAGCCCAAAAGTTTCTATTCATTTCCTATCCGAGAGTGTAGCTCTCTCATTTCTGGTCACTTTTTTAACCATCCCCTCTGGTTGGGGGAGGGGGTGGGGGTGGTGCTTGCTTGAGGACCTAATTAAATTGAATTTTGCTAAACAAAAAAATCTCCTCTAGAGAGAAATTATATGACTGTTTGTGAGCAGAAGCAGCTGTCAGCAATTATGTTTTAAATAGCAGGGTTTATTTTCTGTTTGATATGCATAGTTTATAAAAACCCGCTTGTATGGAGAAGCAAGTCCAGTGATGAACTTGAACAAGAACAGCCCACATTCAAGGCCACCTTCTGCAATCTGTGTTAGGCCAAAAGGGTACTGTCATGGTCTCCCTTTACTCCAGCCTGCTGGTGTGCCCATTTTTGAGCTACCCCTGTCACTCGGCAGGTGGCCTCAGTAATGTGAGCAAACCTCAGACCCAAACTTTAACTTAAGAATGAATGGGGCGATGAATCCCATGAGTCATCTGCCAAGAACTTGCTCCCTAAGTTTTCTCCACAAGAATTTCCAATCTGCGTGTCACTCGGAACAGGACAAAGCCGTCTTCTGAGTTCATTTGAACAGGGGAACATGTGCATTCTTGTTCTCCCAGAGGCCTGACTCAGCTCTGCTTCCTGGGAACACAAAGGGGGAAAACCCTGATGGAAATGCCACCTCTCCTTCCTCCTCTCCTGCCCCCTCCCCGTCTTCCTTCCCCTCCCTTTCCTCCTCCCAAGGGGGACAAGGCATATTCCATCTGGGCCCAATTCTGTAAGGGGTGGGGAGGCACCTTCCCAAGGATCAGCTGGACCGTCCCCTATGGCAGGCAGCTGTGGGGGCGGGGAGGGCAGGAGTAGGGGAAGGAGGACATTGGAGCCACAAGGGTATAGCCACTGTTTGGCCACTGGTTGGCTGAGCATAGTCATTGGTTAGTTCTGGACTTCCAAACAGAACCTTTGCACCCTCTAAGACAGAATTTATACATGTGCACTTGATTTTTATTTCATTCATTTCCTCTCATTCTTTGTCTCTTTTGTACATGTTCTCTCTCTCCTATTTTCCTGATTATAAAAGAAATACATGCTCACTGCAAAAAAAAGAAAATCAAAAATGAAGAAAAGAATAAATAAGAAAATAAAGATCTTGCCATCCAAAACTAACTGCTGGTCCAGAGCGGTGGCTCATGCTAGTAATCCCAGCACTTTGGGAGGCCAAGGTGAGAGTATCGCTTGAGCCCAGGAGTTTGAGACCAGCCTGGGCAACACAGCAAGACCCCATCTCTGCCAAAAAAAAGAAAATTAGCTAGGCATAGTGGTACGTGCTTGTAGTCTCAGCTACTTGGGAGGCTCAGGCTGGAGGATCACTTGAGCCCAGGAGTTTGAGGCTGCAGTGAGCTATGATCACAACACTGCACTCTAGCTGGGTGACAGAGCCAGACCCTGTCTCTAAAAACAAAAAAAGAAACAAAAATAACCACTGTTATTTTACATATATATCAGTTATATATTTTTCAGTATTTCATAAAAATTCAGATAATTATGTATATCATCCTTTTTTTCATATATTTAAATATATGCTTTTCAAAATAAAATTGCATCATACTTATTAATGGAAAAAAGCCCAAATGCTGTAAAATAACTTAAAAAGGTTTATTCCAAGCGTGTGTGACTCAGGGGAAATATGGCCTCAAGAGGTCTTGAGAAAATGTGCCCAAGGTAGCTGTGTTACAGTTTGCCTTTATACATTCATGGAGACAGGAATTACACATAAAATCATAAATCAATACATGGAGGGTGTACCTTGGTTTGGCTCAAAAAGGTGGGACATCTTGAAAGGAAGGGATTTAGATGTTATAAGTGGGTTTAAAGATTGTTTGATTTGTAATTGGTTAAGAAAATGAATTTTTGTCTAAAGGCTTAGAACGTTTTAAGTTAAGATAAAGATGTCTGTTAATCAGAGATAAGCCGGACATTTACCGACACTCGGTGATCTGTTAAGTAAATAGATAGTTTACAGGTATGATTTAAGCTTTGTCTTGCATGGCCTTAGGCCTCTTAATGATTTAGTTTCATTAAGATTACTGTTACAACGAATAACTCCAAAAGGGAGGGGGCATAATGAGATGTGTCTGACCTCCCTTCTCATCATGGCCAGCAACTCAGCTTTAAGGTTTTTCTGTGGTCCCCTTGGCCAAGAGGGGGTCCATTCAGTCTGCTGGGGGAATGAAGATTTTATTTTAGTTCACATACTGTATGCATTATTTCACAATCTACTTTTTTCCCCACCTCATAATAAATTATGGGTCTCTTTCCAAGTCAATCGCTATACATTTATGTCCTTATTCCCCGTGGTACCTTATATGGCCGACAATTATAATTGATTTAAATGGTTCCCGCTTGTTGAGCTCTGAGTTCACCAGTTCACATAGACTAGAGTCCTCTTCCCTCTCAATCCCTCAGCCCCAACACACTAACATATGGCAATTTTCTCCCCGCAGCTGTTACTGGTTTTCACTTTTCCCCCTGTGATGGGCTCTTAGGTCTTTCTTCTGATTCTCTCCGTCTCCTTATAAGCTCCTTGTGGGTGGACCTTGACCTCCATGTATCTGAAATTCCCACACCGCTGCCGGTCCAATGACTGACTGACTGATGGACAGCAGGCAGCCACCCAGACTAAAGGGGGAGAATTTGCTCTTTTTTATTTAATCAGTGAGTTAATTTTTTAGAGATAGGGTATCTCTGTGTCACCCAGGCTAGAGGGCAGAAGTGAGATCGTAGCTCACTGCAGCCTCCTGGGCTCAAGCAATCCTCCCACTTCAGCCTCCCAAGTAGCTGGGACTACAGGCACTCGCCACCACACCTGGTTATTTTTTCCTTAGTTTTTGCAGAAACGGGGCGGGGTGGGGGTCTCAGTATATTGCCTGGGCTGGTCTTGAACACCTGGCCTCAAGCGATCTTCCCATCTAGGTCTCCCAAAGTGCTGGGATTATAGGCATGATGAGCCACCGTGTCCACCTGGCCTGAGGATTTGTTCTTAAATCTCTCCTCTCCCCCTCAAGAGTTCTCCTGCCTCTGCTTATCCTTCCTGCTCGCTCCCATACATTCTAATATCCTCTGTCATCTCCTTTTCACCGCCCCACCCCGAGTTCTCCTTAAGCTTACTTTGCCTAACACACATTCTAGAAGGCTTCCTCTTTCTCTTTATCCTCTTAACTCACATCCCTTTTTCTTCCCCTCCCACCATACAATACACAGACCCATGTCACGCCCCTCGCACATCCAGGTCCCCTCACACCCACACCCCCTCCACATATACACTCTTAACTGGACACAGTCACACATAGTCTGGAGCCCTGCATATCTCCCTCCCTCCCCAGTGAAGGAAAACCAGGCTGAGCAGGCCTGTTGCTGGCTGCCCCTCTGATTGCAGTGCTGTTGAGGGGCTAATTTGTCCAGACTCTAGAGCTCATGGAATTCCTTCAGCCCCTCAAGTAGCATTCAACTTGAGCTGAGAAAAGAAGAAAGAAAAGGAGAAAAAGCAAAATGTGTTATCCTGGGTCCTCATAGTGCTAACAGGAACAGAAATTTCTGATGCATTGAGTAACCCTTTGCATCGATTAACAGACAGAGACAAGACTGAGGGTACTTCAGGGTGTCAGCAAGATTTATAGGAAGCCCGAAAATGACTAGGAGTAATTTTTTTTCTGGAAAGCTGCTACCAGTTTTCAAATGAGCATTAATTTGCTTTATCTAAGTGGAAGGATGTGTCGGGGTTTTGATTCACCTTACCTTTAATGAATTTCTAAGGAAACTTCAGAGCTTCTAGGTCTTTCCAGATGTGTTGTTCATTTTCTTGGCACTGCCCTCCACAAGGAAAATGGCAAATGATGGACTTAAGGGGGCCAGGGACTTACATCTATATGGTGGAGTAAAACATAGACACCCAATTCAAGTCACACCTCTGCTACTAGCTACTTGAGTGACCATGGACAAGTCACTTGCTTTGAATCCCAATTGCTCCATCTGTAGACTTAGAAAGTCTTTTCTCGCTCCAAATTTCTATGTGAATAATGGCTTTGCTTTAGGGAGCAGAGAAAAGAAATGAAAAGGAAGAGAACTTACAAAAATTAAGAGATGACAATGTATTTCTCAGACATAAAGTAAAAAGGCAGTCTGTCCACCAGCGGGTGAATACTGATTCATAATAAAACTCAGAATCAGAAAAAATAGAACTTCTCCTAGAGAGATTATGATGGAGCCTGTTAACCATTCCCCAGAGATTATTTTCCCCTTTTTTCCTTTAAGTAATACAGTCTTATCCCCAACCAAACAAATACATCAAATTTAGCTGGGCACATGACCACCCAGCCAGGGCCAAAATTTCCCAGAGTCCCTTGCAGCCCTTGTGGAATGTGAACAAGTGGACCATTCAGCATGATGGGATATGAGCAGAAGCAACGTGTGCAACTTCTGCATCATTTCCTTAGATTTGCTTGTCCTTGACTCTGTCTTTCTCCTCCTTCCCATCAGCTGATCAATGGTGACCTAGGAGCACCCTAGGAAGCCACATGAAGAGTGACAGAGCCTTCCTGCTGACCTGGACCACTCAACTCTGGACTTTTACATGAGAGAGAAAAGCATCCCTCCATGGTTTAAGCAGCTGCATTTTGGGTCTCTCTGTTAGAGCTGATTAACTTTTAGCTTAACCAACATGGAAATCTTCAGATAAAGCTCAAAGAAGTTAGGCAGTAATTAATACTATCATCAGGAAAAAAGAAATAGCAATGGGATTATATTGAAAGAAGACAGGTTTAGGAACAGGACGGACCTGGATTTGATTCCTGGCTCTGTTGCTTATCAGCTCTGTGATCTTGAACAGATCATTTACCCTGTGTCTGTGTCCCCATCTATAAAATAGCAAAATGCTGTCTGGTTTAGGATTATCGTAAAGACTAGAGGTCAAGATGGAAAAGTGCCTGGGTGCAATAAATGGTAGTCGCAGTTATAATTCAAAAGTCATCACTGGGAGAGTCAATTCAAGGACTTGAAGTAGTGGGACTTGAAGGATGAGAGGCATTTTTATTATTTTTGGTGGGGCAATAGCTCTCAGCTTCAGAGCTGTCAGCATTCCCAAGTTCCACCCAACATGAGAGAGAAGGTAGTTAGCAAAGTGACTAAGAGCCCAAAGGGGAACCTGAAAAGGAAATACCTTAACATAAATGAGGGATTTTTGTGGAGCTGGGATCAAGAGACATTTCTTTATGGTCCTACAATCAAGATGTTACCAAAAGTTTGGCACTTGTCCCCGAGGCCGCATCAGAAGAGCGAGGACGAGTGGTTTGAGGAGAAGGAAAGGGGAGTTTATTAATTTGTCAGCAAATGAGGAGGTTGGCAGACTCCCATCTTAAGGTACCAACATCCTATCTATAAGCAGAAATACAGAGTTTTTAAAGGGGGATTTTCAGCTTCAGGTGCTCTTTAACTATAGTCGATGGTTCTGATCCATCCCATCTCCAGCGAAGACAATCTTGTGACCTCCATCCAGACAATTCCATTGAGCCATCTCCTGTGGTACAAAGAACAAAGGTCACTCCCCTATCCGTCAGATTACTGGCCTTAGGCAGGGATGCAGGTTTTAATTCCCAAAAAGAGGGGGGAAGGTTTTAAAAAGACAGCTGGTAAGACATTTTTACCCTTTTTCAAGTTCCTCCTTTTACAAAGAAGAACTGTGCCTAATGGGCACTTTAAATTGTGTGACTGAGCAAATCTCCCTCTTGGCCTTGACTTCTGGAAAATTCAAAGTCAAATGTGACTGCTGGAAAGGTCAAAGGCTTTACACCTAGCAGTATGTAGGCTGTCAAGACAGGCACTTTTGTATTTGCCTAACTCCTGACTTATTTTATATCTCTAACCTGGATTATTTTTTCTCTTTTTTGCTTCTTCTAATTTGTGTTCTCTGTGAAATTTTTTAAATTCCTATAAGACTCTCAAATTTTTCCTTGCAACAAAGAATGAATGAATGGATAGATAAATGAGTGAATAACAATAGAATCTTAGGGTAGGAAAGGATCTTAGAAGCCATGTAATTCAATTCAGATGTTTCCTCTGCAATATCCTTAACAGATGGTCAGTCCAATTGCCTAATTTTGATATTTGCCGTGATTAGAAGCTCCCCACCTGAGAAAATATAGTCCGTTCCAACTTTACTATTAGGATATTCTGGCTTATAGAATTGAATATGCTTCCTTTTAGGGAGTGATATTCATAGCAAGAGGAGATAATGTTTTTAATAAGTAAGAAAAAAGGCAACAGAATGCAAATTAGGATATAAGAACAAAATGGAATGATGTTGGCTCTTATTCTCAGTGAACCCACACTAGCTCCAAGTGATCTCGTTAGTATTTTCTTTTTTTTTCTTTTTGAGGCAGTGTCTCACTCTGTTGCCAGGGCTAGAGTGCCGTAGCTTCAGTCTAGCTCACAGCAACCTCAAACTCCGGGACTCAAGCAATCCTTCTGCCTCAGCCTCCCAAGTAGCTGGGACTACAGGCATGCACCACCATGCCCGGCTAATTTTTTCTATATATATATTTTTAGTTGTCCAGATAATCTCTTTATATTTTTAGTAGAGACGGGGTCTCGCTCTTGCTCAGGTTGGTCTCGAACTCCTGAACTTGAGCGATCCACCCACCTCGGCCTACCAGAGTGCTAGGATTACAGGCATGAGCCACCATGCCCGGCCTAGTATTTTCTAAATACTCACAAACCATCTATGTTTGTGATTCTGCCAGTACTCAAGACTTATCCACTTCTGTTTCATAAAAAAAAATGAAATATAGATAAAGAAAGTGAAAAGACAACCCACAGAATGGGAGAAAATATTTGCAAATTATACATCTGATAAGGGACTTGTATCAGAATAAAGAACTTTACAACTTAATAATGAAAACATGAATAACCAAATTTAAAAATGAACAAAGGACATGAATAGACATTTTTCCAAAGAAGATATATAAATGGGCAGTAAGCACAAGACAAGATGCTCAACATCATTAGCCATTAGGGAAATGCAAATCAAAACCACTATGAGATACGACTTCACACCCACTAGGATAGCTATAATTCTAAAGATTGATAATAAGTATTGGCAAGGATGTAGAGAAATTGGAACCCTCATATACTACTGAGGGATTGTAAAATGATGCAGGCACTTTGAAAAACAGTCTGCACATTGCTCAAAAGATTAAACATAGAGTTATTGTACAACCTAATAATTCTACTCCTAGGTATATACCCAAGATAAATGAAAATATATGCCCACAAAAAATATCTTGTGCACAAATATTTATAACAGCATTATTCATAACAGTGAAAATAACCTAAATGTCAAGAACCGATGAATGGGTAATAAAATGAGGTATATTCATACAATGGAATATTTTTCAGCAAAAAAAAAAAAAGAAATGAAATACAGACTTACGCTATAACATGGATGAAACTTGAAAACTTGAAGTTAAGTGAAAGAAGCCAGTCACAAAAGACCACATAATGTATGATTCTATCTAATGAAATATCCAGAATAGACAAATACAGAGAGACAGAAAATAGATTAGTAGTTGCCCAGGGCTTGGGGTGGAGTAGGGTGCAGGGTTTTCAGGGAAAATAGAAAATAACTGCTGAGGGCTACAGAGGTTCTTTTGGGGTGATAAATGCAAAATTGATTGATCGTTGCACAGCTTTGTGAGTATACTAAAAACTATTGAAGCGTGTGTTTTAATTAGGTGAGTTGTATGGTGTACGAATTTTATCTCAATAAAGATGTTATTTTTAAAATGAGGTGCAGGTGTTGTATCAATCATTGTTCTTGGTTGCACACAAAAGAATCTATGGTTGATGGTTGAAGCAGAACAGGGAATTTATTAAGGCTATTAGGAATCTCATAGACTCTCCAGGAGGGTCAGGCTGTGAGTCCCCACATCCCACCCTGGGACTCCTCCAGTGCATTCACCACTCCCACAGACTCTGCAGCTCTCACTGATGAGGCTTGAAGTGATGCTGATTTCCCCTCACTGTTACTTGTCAGGATCTGGTCATCTTTGTCACCATGGTTTACACGAAGCTCCCTCCTAACGCTCTCTTCTGGATAGAAGTCTAGAGGAAAACCATGTGACTGGCTGAGCCTAGTTCACATGCCTGCACCTAAGCTCCAAAGGAAGCTGGGAGAGCAAGTTTTTGACTTTTGGCTTCTGCCTTACAGGGGCAGGTTGCATAATGTGAGAAATACTCCAATCAAAGGAAGAGCGTTTCTTTTTATATCCTTTTTCTGCTTTCCATTGGGTAGGGTAAGTTCGAGTTTGAGTTTTCTTCTGCTGGTTTAAAGGTTATATATTCTATTTTTGTTGTTAAGATAGTTGCCATTAAGACCCATTTGTAGGTTTCCTAATACCACGGTCAGCTGCAGACAACTTGTGCACATCTGTTCTCTACTTTGCGTTCATTGGCTTCACCTTAATAGCTTGAATTCTGTCATGGTGGAAGTGTTTACAGAATAGAAATTGTCAAGTGCTAGTAATATAAATCAGAGCTTCCCCGCCGCCCCCCCACCTGCTTACCCCTCTGAGAACCAATTTTTGACATTTACCAGCATGCCACTGTCTTTATTCCTGTTGATATCTAAATTGTCACTAGCAAGTATTTTAACGCAGCCCTACCCAATGTGGGATTCATGGGCCTGTGCTGGACTTCAAATTGTCTACTGTCAGTCTGTAATAGGTACAGAAATTTAGAGTAATTTATAGCACCTTGAAATTTCTGTGATACCCAAATGTGTGATTTTATATTTCACAAAAGCATCAGTCCAGGATGGATTGGAAAGTTAAAGCCAATCCATCACCACAGGTCATTTGAGAAGTACTGCTTTAGCTCACTCTCTTTGTTGGTTCTTTGTTCTACTCCTCCCTCCTCAGACAACAGGTGGTGATAATGTCTCTCCAGATATTAAAAGTCCAGTTACCTGGTTATGGATGAATTCCTCAGCAGCTTCTTACCTCATGGCCTTTAAAAACAGATTCTGATATCTTTGCTCAGGTTCCACTGTTCTGCCTTCTTGGCAGCCTCCTCTCCCAACTGAAGTAGTATCAAAAGGCTTAAAAAAAGGCTCAGAGTTTAAAAACCAACAAAGACTTACATGGACTGTAAAATATCTCTTCTCTTCCTCTTTCCCATACATAAAACCAAGAAGTCTATATACAAACTTATATCAGTGGTTATCTTTGGGTGGTAAGATAATGAAAGAGCTTTCGTATAACCTGATAATTCTACTCCTAGGTGTATACCCAAGAGAAATGAAAACATATGCCCACAAAAAAATACCTTGTACACAAACATTTATAACAGCATTATTCATAACAGTGAAAATAACCAAATGTCTATCAGCTGAAATATTCAGACTAGGTAAACCCATAGAGACAGAAAGCAGATGGTTACAAGGAGCTGAGGGTTGGCAGAGAACAGGTAATGACTACTTAATGGGTAGAGGTTTTCTTTTGGAGTGTCATGTTTTGGAAGTAGATGGGGTGGTGGTTACACAACAATGTGAATATACTAAATACCACTGAATTATACACTTTACAATGGTTAATTTTATGTTATATGAATTTCATCTCAATTAAAAAATAAAACATGATCTTATATGTTGGAAATCCTAAAGAATCTACCAATTTTTTAAAAAATTGTATCAGAACTAACGTATGATTTTAGCAAGTTTGCAGGAAATAAGAATGGAAATCAATTGTATTTCTATATACTAGCAACAAACACACACTTTGGAAATCAAATTAAGAAAACAACTTTATTCTTTGCCGCATCAAAAGAACAAAACACTTAGGACTATGACAAGATAAGCTATAGAATGAAACAAAATATTTCAAATCACATATCTGATAAAGGACTTGTATTCAGAATATATAAATAACTCTTACAACTCTAAAAAGGCAAAAAAAAAACTTAAAAATTGGCAAAATTTTTTTTTGGCAAAATATTTGAATAGACATTTCACCAAAGAAGATATACAAACAGCTAATATGCATATGAAAAGATGCTAAAAATCATTAATCATTATGAAAATGCAAATTAATACTATAGTGAGTTACCACTATACATCTGCTAGAATGGCTATAACCCAGAAGATCGGTAATATCGAGTGTTTGCAAGGTTGTGGAGAAACCGCTCCCCCCCGCCACATAGCTGGTGGGAATGTAGGATGCTATAACCACGTTGGGATTTGGCGGCGGGAGGGCCGGAGGGGGGGGCAAGATGGCGGACGAGAAAAACTGCCAGTCAGAGTATCTCTGCGAGAAAGACAGATTTTAGAAGAAAGTAAAAAAAAAATAAACAGGCAGACAAATACAGATAGGATGAGGGTTGGAAGGAAGGGTGCCTGAAACTACAGGAGACTACGGGAAGAAGTTGCGGAGGCGAACTGGAAGGAGAAAGGCCCCCTAGAGGCTTGGAGACCAGCGACAAGGGTAGGTGGAGCGGTTAAATTTCCCCCCCCCCTTGCATCTCGGACTGCTGGTGGGCTCCTGAGCGGGTGGAGAGACCTGCCGACACCAGCCCAGAGATGGCCGCCGCCGGTGAGCAGGGAGCCTCTTGTGGACAGGACGCCCGGCTCCCAGCTCCCTCGGGGCACTTCCCAGCCGGCAGACCCGAGCCAATTGGCAGGCGCCATATTGCTTCATTCTCCCCTTCCCCTTCCCTACCCGCGGCTGCGGAGAGAGACAATTTAGCCACCACCTGGAGGCATCTGCAGGGAACGGGACCTTTCCCTATTGGGCCCTATAGCGGCCTGAGGGGTACTCAGACTGTGAGCTCCCCACCCGCCAGCCCTTCCAGGTGCCGCCTGCCTAGTGACTCCAGGAGAGCAGGCCAAATCCTGAGGCAGGGAAACATTGATCCAGCTTGGGCACCCTGTGGGTGACTTGAGACCAGCACTCCTCTCCCTGGCAGGGTCAGGGATTGATCTCTGGGGCCCAGGGGACAGGCCTGCAGACCAGATCCCATACACCCCAGTCTCTATCGCATTGCCCCGTGGCACAGAAGGGCTATTTGTGAAAGAGCCTACTGAGGTGTGTGTGCCTTCAAGGGCAGATCAGATGCTTGAGGGGCAAATCTCCTTCCACGGAAGGGCTGTGCGCCCAGCTCAGGCTGTGATCCTGGGCAGGGATCCTCCTGTCTCATCACAGCCAGGGGAGATCTACTGGCTTGAGGTCCTGCCTGCTGGCAGAAACCCAGGAGAAACTATGGAATAGGGGAGGGTGGAAAGGAGCGAGGCCTGCTCCAGACTGCAGCTCTCAGACAGCCCCATCCCCACATACAGACTTTTCGGCTGAGTGGGGCCATTTCAGCCCCTCCCTGGCAGCTTTGCCCAGAAGCAGAGAACAGAACTTGGACCCCTGCTACCACCATTTGTGGAGCCTGAGGGCAGCCTCACCCAACCCAGCTCTGCCCAGACTCACTCCCCTACCTGCCCCTACCAAGGTGGAGAATAAAGACACACCTGGAAGTCCCAGGGTACCACCTACCACGTGAGGCATTAGAGTGCCTCTCCAGAGGAACAAGAGCTGGTTACAGGACCCACAAACAACATTGCAGCCTGCTCCTCCTAGCAAGCGCCACCTACTGATGGGGAGGTCATTCTGCACAGCCTTTAAGTGCATCTACTGACTCATCATACAGGGTGTAGTCAAATCTAACCCATAAATACCATCTACTAGCTCAGAGAATAAACAGGGCATGTCATTATTCAAATGAGAATCTAAAGGTAAGAAACAACTGCTGATCTAGATGGGAAGGAATCAGTGAAAGAACTCTGGCAGTATGAAGAATCAAATGGAAAGCACACCCCCAAAGGGGAACAGCAGCTCTCTAGCAATAGACATCAACCAAATTCAGAACAATAAAATGACAGAATAATTTCACACATGGATTGTAAGAAAATTCAATGATAGACAAGAAAAAATGGATAACCAACACAAAGAAACCACAAAAAAATCCAGGACTTGGAAGAAAAATTCACTAAAGAAATTGAAATATGAAAGAAAAATCAAACTGAACTTCTGGAAATGAAGAATTTATTCAAGGAATTACAAAACACAGTGGAGAGCCTCAAGAACAGAGTAGATCAAACAGTAGAAAGAATCTCAGGGATTGAAGATAACACCTTTCAATTACGTAAGTCAGTCACAGAGATAGAGCAGAGAAATAAGAGAACAGAGCAAAGCCTACAAGAAATATGGGACTATGTGAAGAGGCTAATGTGAGACTCATAGGCATCCCTGAGGGTGAAGAAGAAAATACATAAGGGTTGGATAAGCTATTTGAGGATATAATAGAGGAAAATTTCCCAGGCCTTGCTAAAAATCTAGATATCCAGCTACAAGAAGTTCAAATGACCCCTGGGAGATTCATTGCAAACAGGAAGACACCATGACACACAGTCATCAGACAGACCAAAATAACCACCAAAGAGGCCCTCCTACAAGCTATAAGGTGAAAGAAGCAGGTAACCTACAAAGGAAAACCCATCAGAAAAATGTCAGATTTCTCAACTGAGACCTTATAAGCAAGAAGAGACTGGGGCCCCATTCTCACTCTTCTCAAACAGAATAATGCCCATCCCAGAATCTTGTACCCCACAAAACTAAGTTTTGTATATGAAGGAGAAATAAAGACCTTCTCAGGCAAGCAAAGACTGAGAGAATTCATCAAGACAAGAACTGCCCTCTAGGAAGTACTTAAAACAGTATTACACATGGATCAGCACAATAAACACGCACGAATGTAAAATCATCCAAATGCTAAAGGTCAAAGGTCAGATACCAAAATGGTTCAAGAGATAAAACAAAGCAACAAAGTTCAACTCAACAGGATGAACAGAAATCTACCCCACTTATCGATTCTCTCAATAAATGTGAATGGCTTGAACTGCCCACTACAGAGACAGAGACTGGGCAAATGGATAAATACACACAAGCCAAGTATCTGCTGCCTTCAGGAAAGATGTCTAACCCACAAGGATGCATTCATACTCAAGGTGAAGGGATGGAAAACAATATTTTAAGCAAACGGAAGCCAAAAGAAAGCTGGCATGGCAGTTCTGATTTCAGATAACTTAGTCTTCAAATCAACAAAAGTGATGAAAGACAAAGAGGGTCACTATATAATGGTGAAGGGTACAATTCAACAAGAAGACATAACAATTCTAAATATTTATGCACCTAATTCAGATGCACCCAGATTCATAAAGCAAATCCTACTTGATCTAAACAAAATGATAAACAGCAACACTGTAATAGCTGAAGACTTCAACACTCCTGTGACAGAACAGGACAGATCCTCCAAACAGAAAATAAACAAAGAAACAATGGACTTAAACAGAACTCTAGAACAAATGGG
>NW_012146967.1:2212496-2222998 GCF_000956105.1 Propithecus coquereli | reverse complement strand
TATAGCCATCTAATCTTTGACAAAGCAGACAAAAATATACACTAGGGAAAAGAATCCTTATTCAATAAATCATGCTGGGAAAACTGGATAGCCACATGTAGAAGACTGAAACAGGATCTGCACCTTTCACTGCTCACAAAAATCTACTCACGATGGGTAACACACTTAAACCTAAGGTGTGAAACTGTAAGAATTCTAGAAGAAAATGTTGGAAAAACTTTTATAGACATTGGTCTAGGCAAAGAATTTATGAAGAAGACCCCAAAAGCAATCACAGCAACAACAAAAATAAATAAATGGGATCTGATCAAATTAAAAACCTTCTGCACAGCCAAGGAAACTATCACGAGAGCAAACAGACAACCTACAGAATGGGAGAAAATATTTGCATGTTATGCATCCGATAAAGGGCTAAAAACTAGAATCTATATAGAAATCAGGAAAATCAGCAAGAAAAATTAAACAACCCTATCAATAAGTGGGCAAAGGACATGAACAGAAACTTTTCAAAAGAAGATAGACTAATGGCTAACAAACATATGAAAAATGCTCAACATCTCTAATCCTCAGGGAAATGCAAATCAAAACCACAATGAGATATCGCTTATCTCCAATGAGAATGGCCTTTAGCAAAAAGTCCCAAAACAATAAATGTTGGCATGGATGTGGAGAGACACTCATACTTTGATGGTGGGACTGCAAACTAGTACAACCTCTATAGAAAGCAATATAGAGATACCTCAAAGAGATACAAGTAGAACTACCATTTGATCCAGCAATCCCATTACTGGGCATCTACCCAAAAGAACAAAAGAGATTCTATAAAAAAGACATCTGCACTCGAATGTTTATAGCAGCACAATTCACAATTGTAAAGATGCGGAAACAACCTAAGTGTCCATCAATACATGATTGGATTAATAAAATGTGGTATATGTATACCACGGAGTTCTAGTCAGCCACAAAAAAACAATGGTGATATAGCACCACTTGTATTATCCTAGATAGAGCTGGAACCCATTCTACTAAATGAAGTATCCCAAGAATGGAAAAACAAGCATCACATGTACTCACCATCAAATTGGTTTTAACTGATCAACACTTAAGTGCACGTATAGTACTAACATTCATCGGTTGTCAGGTAGATGGGGGGTGGGGAGAGGATGGATATATACACACATAATGAGTGCGGTGCGCACCATCTGGGGGATGGACACGCTTGAAGCTCTGACTCGGGTGAGGCAAGGGCAATATACGTAACCTAAACATTGGCACCCCCATAATATGCTGAAATAAAAAAAAATATTGCACTTCATGCTTATTGCATAACATTTCGTAGCTCACAGCCTGCTTTCATGACAGGTTACACTCCATAATTCCTTTGGTCCTTACAATAACCTCATGAACAACAAGGAAGAGTACACATACACACACATGCATGAAATAATTAATGTATATTAGTATATACTAGTATATAGTATATATACATTACTGATGAGTATATATTTATACTATATTCTATATATGTATATATGTATTATAATTAATATATATTATGTATATTAATACATATATTTATACCCCTCACTTAGTTTTCACAACAAACTCTGAGGTAGCTGTTATTATCCCTATAGTATAGGATGGAAAACAAAACTAAGTCACAGGTTAAGAGACTGGCAAAGTGACATTATTATCCTCATTTCAGAGATTGGAAAACAAGAACTGAGCCTCCAAAAGGTTGAGGTATGGCAAACACACACAGAGAGATGCAGAATAAGCACTTAAACTTTCCATAAGAATGAACCATGATTACAATATTCTCTCCACAATCTTCTGTATTGTTTGAATGCTGACTTTCTTTGGAAATGGAGAAGTAATAGATGTTGATACAAATGGATTTGTTTCAGTGCTGGTAGCAAATAAGAAAAGTTAAAAGAAATGGTGGATCTCTTCCAACAGTTTGTCCAGGGGGTGCTTGGCCTACTTTCTCTCCCCGTGGAGTTTGGTCCTTTGCAAAGGTTATTTTATTTCTTCAGATTTAGACCTTAATTTGGATTTGAGTAAGTGCAAGCCACAATGCTCTGATCTCATAAAGGGCCTGATACAAATCGTTCAAGCCCATTTGTTGCTTGATTTAGGGCAAAAATTGCAACGTTAAACATAAAAATGTAAAAGCATAAAGTTCTCCTTTTGGAATCCAAATGCTCCAAACATTGAAATACATGTTTGAATGCGTTCAACATCTTCTAGTGCCTTTTAGGAACCAGGCACTATAAATAAGTTCATACATATTGTGAGCAGCCAGGGGAAGTTATAGTAGGTAGTCACTGTTGATGAGCCCAGGGTTGTTTTTACAGCTGTCGAACCCAGAACACTCAGCAATAATAATATCTACTTTTACTGAGTGCTTACTGTTTGCCATGCATTGAGCTTAGTGGGTTATTAATATATGCAGGATCTTAGGAAATCCTTCTTCCAACAACTCTATGTGGAAGTTACCATTTTTATCCCCTTTTTACAGATGAGGAAACTGAGGCCTACATATAGCAATAACTTACTCAAGATCACATGGCTAGCATTTGGCATAGGTAGAATTCAAACTCAGATCTGTTGGACTCCTAAGTTGAACTGCATTCTATAGCAGACTGTATCTGTTGTACTCTATACTACCCCCCTTGGAATTGTGGTCACAGTTATCCCTGCGTCTTTGAAAGTTTAACTTCATCAACTAGGTATATTCTGTGAATAGTCCCAAAGATCTCTAAAGTAGTAAGAAAATAAAGTAGTAAGAAATATTACATTTGTGTATCATACCAATTTCAACTAAAGTCTCTAAGCACAAAGGTGGTACCTACTTGCTTAAGTTGGAAGAGTTAACTAGCTGGTAAGGATTAGAAACACAGATATTTAAAGTCGATGAATTCATTTAACTCAGATTTCCAGGTGGCATCGTAAAATGGTAGACCTTTTACTAATATCACATGCGTTTTGACAGTATTTACAATATTACATGTGTTACAGTGACAGCAGAGTGATGTTTAACATCTTTAACGCCTGATATGGGCACTGACCAGCAAGTAGAGCGGATCCTTGCTATAAACTACTGCTATGACTGTGAATTCCTACTAGTGAATGTCAGCTCCGCAGGGTAATGCCTGGGACAGAGGAAGGCTTCAAAGCAAGATGGTATAATTAAAATTGGCAAAGGAGTTGCACTTCTCTAGGTACAGAAGAACCAAAGGGGCATTCTAGGAAAGAACAGCATGAACAAAGGAAAACTGAGGGCCAAGGGGACAAGAAGGTATCTGATAACTGGACCAGTTTGGCTGGGAAGTGGGTCCTTATGGGGAGAGTAGGAGATAAACTAGGAAAGGCAGATCAGAGCAACATTCTGAAAGGCCTTGAGTATCACAATCAATAATTTGACCTTCCTTTATATTGTTGGCAATTTGGAGCCTTTGGGTATTTTTGAGCAGGAAAATTATGTGATTACAAACTGGTAAGAATCGTTAGACGTTTTCTAGTCCATCCACCTTGAAAATGCAAGTGTCAATCCTGAGAACTGGTCAGCCAACCTTTCCTTAAATATATTCAAGAATAAACAGCTCATTCTTCTTAAACTAATCTAATTCTTCACTCGAGGAAATACATTCTCAACTGCCTTGCTAAGGAAGATACTTTACTGTATTTCATGACTGAATGAATGGATGGATTTCCATGTACTAGCTCTTCGGAATGACATACAAGACAGGTGCAGTGGTTCATGCCCGTAATCCCAGCTGCTCGGGAAGCCGAGGCAGAAGGATTCCCTGAGCTCAGGAGTTTGAGGTGTCTGGAGCTATGATTGCTCCACTGTTCTCCAGCCTGGGCAACAGAGTTATCTGAAGAAAAAGATAACTCCCTGTTTCACACACTGAGCCTTCAAAAATTTCAAGTTAGCTAAATCTGCTCAAAAATTCCCTCTGTGATCTGATTCATAGCACCCTCCACCATGTTGATTTCCCTCCTCCTGAATACAATGCTTTAACTTACTGCTGTCCCTCTGATACTCACGGCTAGACAGCAGACACTCCACACAGTCTAGCACATGGGGATGTTTCCGTTCTTCATCTGGACACTCTCCTTTAACCTCAGTTTTTATTAATTATTAGTACTATTTTTTAAAAGTTTTAAATATTTGCTTATTAAAAAATTAATAAAATGCTCATTGTAAAATAAGTGAACTAATATATATGTATAAAGTAAAAAATATAGCCCTTTCTTCCTCCTAATTCCACTGCCCAAAGGTAACTACCATTAACAATTTTGTAAGTCCTTCTAGACTTTATCTATATGCAAACACGATGCGAGTGTACCACTGTTAGAATTTAATTAGGCTTTTAAGCATCTGTCTGGCCACTGTCTCTGCAGACTTATACAGAGATTACGGTCAGCCAAACCTCCTCCCCTGCCCCACATCAAGTTCTCAGAGAGCCTTGCTGGTTCTGTAGCTAGAAGCAGTGCTTTATTATTTCTTTGTTGAATTTCATCATGTTGGCTTGGACATTCTGTCCCAACCTATCGCGGTTTCTCTGAATCTTTGTTTTGTATCATGCTTAGATTTAATCACTAAACTCAGCAGGAGAGGCCCAAGGAGAGCCCTGTTGGTTCATCCCTGTGAGTGGTTTCAGCAGCTTCCAACAGCCCCTCTGAGCTACAAATTCCTCATCTGTAAAGTTGGGGACTGTGATTTGATGGTCTCTGAGATCCCTCTCTGATTTAAAAGTCTCAGAAACCATGTGTGGTGTGACATGCCCTGCAAAGCCTCCTTCTAGCCATAGCTGATGCTTTACAACCTGGGAGAAGCCACGTTTCCAAGACACATTGCAGAAGGCAGAGGCAGTTATTCTGAGATGCCCACCAAGGGCAGAGCAAACGGCCTCGATTAAATTTTGCCAGCCTTTGGTTTTGGAAGACAGGACACAGTAAGGTCAGCTGAATGTGAGGACATTTGCAGCAGTTCTAGAGAGAAGGGCCTAGCTTAGTACTGTTTCCAAGTTTTGAGTGCCGGATACATTTTGTTTTCCTGGAGGGGGAGTTTGATCTTTAAAAAATTAAAATCCATGAGTTATATCTGTGGCTCCAGCTTCCACTAAGTTCAGCTGGAAGTTAGTAACTTCTGAAGGTGACTTAATTGCTTGGCTGGGCAATTCTTTTGGATGAGAATCTTAGCCTTACAAACCTTGGGAGACTTTTCTTGAAATGGAATTCAGTGATACCTCAAAAAGCTTGTCCTCACTTAACCCCTGGAAAAGGAGAGCCCTGCAGAGCAGAGGCAGGAGAGTCTTAAAGTATAATTAACAGATGAGTACACTTTAATTATTTGGCTGAAATACATTATGGGAATAATTTTCATTTTTAAATGATTTAATTTTTTTTTCCTCTTCCAAAGTACAGCATAAAAGCAGTGCCTAACAATTTTCTCTCAAGGACATACTTTCAGGCTTCTGTTACGACCAGAAATTATTGCCCTTCCCCTTTGCACCACATGTCACAATATTGCAGCACCCAGCCTTGATTGATTTTAGGGAATGGATGGACAGAAGGACTCCTAAGGAGAGGGGAGGTGATGGAGAGAGAAATACAGTACATAAGAAGTTACCAAAACGATTAGAATTAAGTAAAGCTACCAGAACAGAAGGTGTATGAGCATCATTTGGCAGAAGCAAGGATTCCGGAATCACACTGCTGAGTTCCAATCCCCACATACCAGCTGCGTGACCTTAGGCAAGAGTTACTTCACCTCCACGTGCCTGCTTTCTCATCCATAAATTGGGAGTTGTGTTAATACCTACTGTATGTGGCCGTTGAGCACATCGCATGAGTTAAGACATGTAAAGTGCTTAGGGCAGTGTCTGGCTCATAGTAAGTCTCAATAAAAGTTTTATATGCAGTATGCATGTATTATATGTTTGTGAATCCTACTCAAGTACTAATGAGACCTTCACAGCCATTAGGATGGCAATTGTATTAGTCAGCATTCTCCAGAGAAACAGGACCAATATGTACCTATCTATATCAATCTAGCTTCATAGATATAAATATAGATACAGAGATTGAGATCTATCATAAGGAATCGTCTCATATGTTGTGAAGATGTGATATACTGAATGGAAAGGACCTTTTCTTTTTGTCTTGATGATAAGGAATTTCATTTTTTAACTCAGTTTGTGGAGGGTGATTCCTGAGGCCCTATCAGCCCCAGTCATGGTATGGGGACTCAGGCCCCACCTGGAAAGTCTCTGTGACCCTGAGGACCTCATGTGATGCTCTGTGGTGCCTGGTACCCATGGGACATACCCTACTCTGCAGGACATTTTGCCAGAAAGAATCCAGTAAGTCATTGCTTTCCAGATGATAAGACATTACCCCACCACCACCCCAGATCACCTGTGCCCCTCACACCTGCTCCACTCAGGGGCAGGGCAGCTACCAGCCTCAGACCCTTACTCTGGCAACAACCACAGACTTGTGAACCCTGGTAATAATAATAGTAACAATAATAGCTGATTCTTATACATAACCTGGCCCAATTACTGCGTAACAGAAACAAAGTTTCCAAGTGCTTCATGTGTATTAACTTGTCTTAATGCAACAATCCTATGAATTAGATATTATTATATCATTTCATTTTATAGGTGGGAAAACTGAGGCACACACCAATGTCACATATCAAAGAAAATGACAGAGTCTGGGATTCCAACCCAGCCAGTCTGATTCCAAATTCCATGCTCTTCAGCACTGTACATTATTCCCTCAGGGGTTTTAACCAAGTGATCCCCAGCCTGTGACCACAGAGTGGTCATGGCGTTACCGCAGTGTGTCTGTGAATCCATATGGCAGGCAAACATAATCTGCAAACAAATATACATACAATGCTTAAGACATTTATGTACAAATATTTTTCAAATGTATGTAGATGCTATTGTGAAGAATAAAAACATCAAATGCTGAATACATTGTGCTTTTTATTCATTATACGGTTTCTCAATCACAGACACGGGGGAGAAATCAAAACCCATGGTGATATATCCAATTACAGTCTTCTTTTGCCTTATGTGGAGACACTGATAGATTTGCTTTTCTCTAATATTTTAGAGAAACATAAATCAAATGAATAAACAAGTGCAAATTCTAAACAAAGGTGACTTCAACAAATTTTTTCATTGAACCATAACATACATAGAGAAAAGTATATATATCGTAAGGGAATAGCTGGGTGAATTTTCATAAACTGAAACCACTGTGTGACTGGCACCGAGATCAAGAAACAGAACATCACCAGCACTTCTGAAGACTCCTCGTGCTTCTCAATCATTCTCTGACCCCCCTGAAGGGCAGCCATTTGTATTATAGTAAAGTCGTGTCCCCAGAAAGATACGTTCAGTCCTAACCCCTGGAACCTGTGAATGCGACCTTATTTGGAAAGAGTGTCTTTGCAGAGGTAATCAAGTTAAGATGAGGTCATACTGGATTAGGTTGGACCCTAATCTAATGACTGGTGTCCTCGTAGAAAGAGGACAAAGACACAACACACAGAGAAGAGAACGCCATGTGAAGACAACAGGGAGACACATAGGGACGTTGGCCATGTGACAATGGAAACAGAGATTATGACGCAGCCACACACTGAGGAACACCAAGGACTGCTGGCAGCCCCTCGAAGCTGGAAGCAGAAAAGAAGGACCCTCCCCTAGAGCCCTGAGAGGGAGCATTACCTTGCTGACACCTTGATTTTGGACTTGCAGCCTCTAGAACCGTGAGAGAATAAATTTCTGTTGTTTTAAGCCATCAGCTTAGTGGTCATCTGTTAGGGTAGCCCTGGGAACTTAATATGGCATTATTCTGCCTTCTAACAGCAAAAAATCATTTTTGCTTGCTTTACATAAGTGGAATCGTTTGTGTACATTATATAAGTGGAATCATACAGGGCACGTTTCTTTGTGTTTGTCTTCTTTCACTCAGTATCGTGTTTGTGAGATTCGCTCGTGTCATATGTAGTTGTAAATCCTTCATTCTTTTGTTCTTAATGTTCTATGTACAGTAAACAAAAGGACTTTTAACAGATCTGCCAACATCGCACGTTTTCCTGTCTCACCACAAGTTTGCACCCCACCTTTTACTAATAGTAATGGCAAGGATCCTTGGCAGACTTTGTGCAAGAACAGCCGTTAGAGTCTATACATCCCATTAGCTTCCCAAGGGAAGAAACGATGTTGCAAAACGGTGTCAGAGTCTCAAGTTCCATGTAGGAGGGACCCCGAGGGTCTCCCGAAAGACTCTAAACATTGCGAGGAATCCTTTCACAGCATCTGGCTGGGAAAAAAAGGGTATTCAGCATTGAGGGGGGAAAGTTAATTTCAGAAAAATTGGTAGGAAAAATTCAGAGACACATTCTTTGACTTTCCAGCCCTTCTTTCTGGAACCGTCTGATAAAGTTGTTACACAGTTAAATTTTCTGTGCGTTTCTGTTGCTGGTTCAGTGAGGCAAATTTACATGCAATAAAATATAAAGTCCTCATACTAGAAAAGATGGGGTGTCATCAGAGAAAATGTTTGTATTACTTTGCTGGGGCCACCATAGCCAAACACCACAGACTGGGTGGCTTAGACAACAGAAGTTTATTTTCTCACAATTCTGGAGGCTGAAAGTTCAAGATCAAGGTGTCTGCAGCTTTGGTTTCTTCTGAGGGCTCACCCCCTGGCTTGCAGATGGCCGTCCTCTCACTGTGTCCTCACGTGGTCTTTCCTCTGTGTGCACCGGTCCTTGGGGTCTCCCTGTGTGTCCAAATATCCTCTTCCTGTAAGGACTTGGTCAGACTGGATTAGAACCCATCCTAATGGTCTCATTTTAACTTAATCACCTCTTTAACGTCCTGTCTCCAAATACAGTCACATTCTGAGGTCCTGAGGGTTAGCTTTTCAGCGTGGAGGGGACAATTCAGCCCATAACAGTGATTTAATGTTGTCTTCATTTTTAACTTCTATGGTCACTTGGACCTCACCACAGGGGACTTTTTTTTTTTTTTTTTGAGGCGGAGTCTCACTGTGTTGCCCAGGCTAGAGTGCCATGGCGTCATCCTTGCTCACAGCAGCCTCAAACTTCTGGGCTCAAGTGATCCTCCTGCCTCAGCCTCCCAAGTAGCTGGGACTACAGGCATGCGCCACCATGCCCAGCTAATTTTTTCTATATATTTTCAGTTGTCCAATTAATTTCTTTCTATTTTTAGTAGAGACGGAGTCTCGTTCTTGCTCAGGCTGGTCTCAAACTCCTGAGCTCAAACAATCCGCCCACCTCGGCCTCCCAGAGAGCTAGGATTACAGGTATGAGCCACCGCACCCAGCCCACAGGGGACTTTTGAACAAGCAGGTTCCAGACACCAAAGCCTGAGCCGAGGAGATTGTTGGTGCGCCTCCCCAACACAGACCTCTCTTTCCTAGGCCGCAGTCTCTGTGGTCTTCTTTATTTTTATTCTTTTAATGTAAAGTCATTCTGATTTTAGAATGTGGAAGGAAATGCCAAGTGAAGTTCTAAATCATCTTTCAAAATGAGGTTTGACACCAGTATTTTCCTATGTGTAGCTGTACTGCCCATGACTGACAGTGATAGCCTTAGAAGGAAAAATTTTCCACTCTGAATAACTTTCTAGGCAAGCACTTTTCAGGGTTTTTTTTCCTCCTTTCAGTGAAAGTTATGCCCTTTCCCAGGATATACCTCAAGATGCTCCCTGTTGTTTTTTCTTCCTCTCCCCCCCTAACTTATCGTGCTTTATCTTGTAGTGTTTTGTTGAGAGGTTTGTAAACAGGGGCTTTCATTATCATTTATGTATGAAAGCAAATGTATAAATGCTCATTCATTCGAAGAGCCGTTGTTGAGTGCCCACACTGTACCAGGCAGTGTGCTTGACCCTGGAGCTATAGAGATGAGTCCTGGGGGTTAAGGGTCTAGTGGAGGAGACAAGAATGTAGCCAGTGACTTCCAGGAAGCCTTGCAGGTGTTGTGATACAGTTTGTTCAACCTAGGCTCTCGTTTCTCTGAGAATTGCTCCTTCTGATGTACAGAAATAAGAGCTGGCAAGATCTGGGTCAGTGATCCTGCCAACCGGCCCTGCTAGACAGAGTAAGAGGTGTACAACTGTATCAAGCTTGGCGAATCATAGTCCCTCTCCTTTGGAACTGTGGTTCAGAGATGCGTGTGAATTTGGGAGCCCTGGGTGGTCACCTCCTGCTGCTGCTTAGAGAAACAGACAGCCAGTCTGTAAACAGGAGAGAATAAACCTCACCATGTTCTTGGTATTCCAGGTCCTGGGCCGGAGCCACCTGATCAGCTGCTCTTTCCCCTTCTGCTGGACTGGCACTGTGACATTTGGGGCCAGGTAAGTCTTTGTTGTTGGGGATTATCCTGGGTACTGTAGTATGTTTTGCAATATCCTTGGTCGCTACCCACCAGATGCCAGGAGCAC
>NW_012146967.1:2208038-2212446 GCF_000956105.1 Propithecus coquereli | reverse complement strand
TATTATGTATATTAATACATATATTTATACCCCTCACTTAGTTTTCACAACAAACTCTGAGGTAGCTGTTATTATCCCTATAGTATAGGATGGAAAACAAAACTAAGTCACAGGTTAAGAGACTGGCAAAGTGACATTATTATCCTCATTTCAGAGATTGGAAAACAAGAACTGAGCCTCCAAAAGGTTGAGGTATGGCAAACACACACAGAGAGATGCAGAATAAGCACTTAAACTTTCCATAAGAATGAACCATGATTACAATATTCTCTCCACAATCTTCTGTATTGTTTGAATGCTGACTTTCTTTGGAAATGGAGAAGTAATAGATGTTGATACAAATGGATTTGTTTCAGTGCTGGTAGCAAATAAGAAAAGTTAAAAGAAATGGTGGATCTCTTCCAACAGTTTGTCCAGGGGGTGCTTGGCCTACTTTCTCTCCCCGTGGAGTTTGGTCCTTTGCAAAGGTTATTTTATTTCTTCAGATTTAGACCTTAATTTGGATTTGAGTAAGTGCAAGCCACAATGCTCTGATCTCATAAAGGGCCTGATACAAATCGTTCAAGCCCATTTGTTGCTTGATTTAGGGCAAAAATTGCAACGTTAAACATAAAAATGTAAAAGCATAAAGTTCTCCTTTTGGAATCCAAATGCTCCAAACATTGAAATACATGTTTGAATGCGTTCAACATCTTCTAGTGCCTTTTAGGAACCAGGCACTATAAATAAGTTCATACATATTGTGAGCAGCCAGGGGAAGTTATAGTAGGTAGTCACTGTTGATGAGCCCAGGGTTGTTTTTACAGCTGTCGAACCCAGAACACTCAGCAATAATAATATCTACTTTTACTGAGTGCTTACTGTTTGCCATGCATTGAGCTTAGTGGGTTATTAATATATGCAGGATCTTAGGAAATCCTTCTTCCAACAACTCTATGTGGAAGTTACCATTTTTATCCCCTTTTTACAGATGAGGAAACTGAGGCCTACATATAGCAATAACTTACTCAAGATCACATGGCTAGCATTTGGCATAGGTAGAATTCAAACTCAGATCTGTTGGACTCCTAAGTTGAACTGCATTCTATAGCAGACTGTATCTGTTGTACTCTATACTACCCCCCCTTGGAATTGTGGTCACAGTTATCCCTGCGTCTTTGAAAGTTTAACTTCATCAACTAGGTATATTCTGTGAATAGTCCCAAAGATCTCTAAAGTAGTAAGAAAATAAAGTAGTAAGAAATATTACATTTGTGTATCATACCAATTTCAACTAAAGTCTCTAAGCACAAAGGTGGTACCTACTTGCTTAAGTTGGAAGAGTTAACTAGCTGGTAAGGATTAGAAACACAGATATTTAAAGTCGATGAATTCATTTAACTCAGATTTCCAGGTGGCATCGTAAAATGGTAGACCTTTTACTAATATCACATGCGTTTTGACAGTATTTACAATATTACATGTGTTACAGTGACAGCAGAGTGATGTTTAACATCTTTAACGCCTGATATGGGCACTGACCAGCAAGTAGAGCGGATCCTTGCTATAAACTACTGCTATGACTGTGAATTCCTACTAGTGAATGTCAGCTCTGCAGGGTAATGCCTGGGACAGGGGAAGGCTTCAAAGCAAGATGGTATAATTAAAATTGGCAAAGGAGTTGCACTTCTCTAGGTACAGAAGAACCAAAGGGGCATTCTAGGAAAGAACAGCATGAACAAAGGAAAACTGAGGGCCAAGGGGACAAGAAGGTATCTGATAACTGGACCAGTTTGGCTGGGAAGTGGGTCCTTATGGGGAGAGTAGGAGATAAACTAGGAAAGGCAGATCAGAGCAACATTCTGAAAGGCCTTGAGTATCACAATCAATAATTTGACCTTCCTTTATATTGTTGGCAATTTGGAGCCTTTGGGTATTTTTGAGCAGGAAAATTATGTGATTACAAACTGGTAAGAATCGTTAGACGTTTTCTAGTCCATCCACCTTGAAAATGCAAGTGTCAATCCTGAGAACTGGTCAGCCAACCTTTCCTTAAATATATTCAAGAATAAACAGCTCATTCTTCTTAAACTAATCTAATTCTTCACTCGAGGAAATACATTCTCAACTGCCTTGCTAAGGAAGATACTTTACTGTATTTCATGACTGAATGAATGGATGGATTTCCATGTACTAGCTCTTCGGAATGACATACAAGACAGGTGCAGTGGTTCATGCCTGTAATCCCAGCTGCTCGGGAAGCCGAGGCAGAAGGATTCCCTGAGCTCAGGAGTTTGAGGTGTCTGGAGCTATGATTGCTCCACTGTTCTCCAGCCTGGGCAACAGAGTTATCTGAAGAAAAAGATAACTCCCTGTTTCACACACTGAGCCTTCAAAAATTTCAAGTTAGCTAAATCTGCTCAAAAATTCCCTCTGTGATCTGATTCATAGCACCCTCCACCATGTTGATTTCCCTCCTCCTGAATACAATGCTTTAACTTACTGCTGTCCCTCTGATACTCACGGCTAGACAGCAGACACTCCACACAGTCTAGCACATGGGGATGTTTCCGTTCTTCATCTGGACACTCTCCTTTAACCTCAGTTTTTATTAATTATTAGTACTATTTTTTAAAAGTTTTAAATATTTGCTTATTAAAAAATTAATAAAATGCTCATTGTAAAATAAGTGAACTAATATATATGTATAAAGTAAAAAATATAGCCCTTTCTTCCTCCTAATTCCACTGCCCAAAGGTAACTACCATTAACAATTTTGTAAGTCCTTCTAGACTTTATCTATATGCAAACACGATGCGAGTGTACCACTGTTAGAATTTAATTAGGCTTTTAAGCATCTGTCTGGCCACTGTCTCTGCAGACTTATACAGAGATTACGGTTAGCCAAACCTCCTCCCCTGCCCCACATCAAGTTCTCAGAGAGCCTTGCTGGTTCTGTAGCTAGAAGCAGTGCTTTATTATTTCTTTGTTGAATTTCATCATGTTGGCTTGGACATTCTGTCCCAACCTATCGCGGTTTCTCTGAATCTTTGTTTTGTATCATGCTTAGATTTAATCACTAAACTCAGCAGGAGAGGCCCAAGGAGAGCCCTGTTGGTTCATCCCTGTGAGTGGTTTCAGCAGCTTCCAACAGCCCCTCTGAGCTACAAATTCCTCATCTGTAAAGTTGGGGACTGTGATTTGATGGTCTCTGAGATCCCTCTCTGATTTAAAAGTCTCAGAAACCATGTGTGGTGTGACATGCCCTGCAAAGCCTCCTTCTAGCCATAGCTGATGCTTTACAACCTGGGAGAAGCCACGTTTCCAAGACACATTGCAGAAGGCAGAGGCAGTTATTCTGAGATGCCCACCAAGGGCAGAGCAAACGGCCTCGATTAAATTTTGCCAGCCTTTGGTTTTGGAAGACAGGACACAGTAAGGTCAGCTGAATGTGAGGACATTTGCAGCAGTTCTAGAGAGAAGGGCCTAGCTTAGTACTGTTTCCAAGTTTTGAGTGCCGGATACATTTTGTTTTCCTGGAGGGGGAGTTTGATCTTTAAAAAATTAAAATCCATGAGTTATATCTGTGGCTCCAGCTTCCACTAAGTTCAGCTGGAAGTTAGTAACTTCTGAAGGTGACTTAATTGCTTGGCTGGGCAATTCTTTTGGATGAGAATCTTAGCCTTACAAACCTTGGGAGACTTTTCTTGAAATGGAATTCAGTGATACCTCAAAAAGCTTGTCCTCACTTAACCCCTGGAAAAGGAGAGCCCTGCAGAGCAGAGGCAGGAGAGTCTTAAAGTATAATTAACAGATGAGTACACTTTAATTATTTGGCTGAAATACATTATGGGAATAATTTTCATTTTTAAATGATTTAATTTTTTTTTCCTCTTCCAAAGTACAGCATAAAAGCAGTGCCTAACAATTTTCTCTCAAGGACATACTTTCAGGCTTCTGTTACGACCAGAAATTATTGCCCTTCCCCTTTGCACCACATGTCACAATATTGCAGCACCCAGCCTTGATTGATTTTAGGGAATGGATGGACAGAAGGACTCCTAAGGAGAGGGGAGGTGATGGAGAGAGAAATACAGTACATAAGAAGTTACCAAAATGATTAGAATTAAGTAAAGCTACCAGAACAGAAGGTGTATGAGCATCATTTGGCAGAAGCAAGGATTCCGGAATCACACTGCTGAGTTCCAATCCCCACATACCAGCTGCGTGACCTTAGGCAAGAGTTACTTCACCTCCACGTGCCTGCTTTCTCATCTATAAATTGGGAGTTGTGTTAATACCTACTGTATGTGGCCGTTGAGCACATCGCATGAGTTAAGACATGTAAAGTGCTTAGGGCAGTGTCTGGCTCATAGTAAGTCTCAATAAAAGTTTTATATGCAGTATGCATGTATTATATGTTTGTGAA
>NW_012146967.1:2181531-2201168 GCF_000956105.1 Propithecus coquereli | reverse complement strand
GGCTAGAGTGCCGTGGCATCATCCAAGCTCACAGCAACCTCAAAATCCTGGGCTCAAGCGATCCTCCTGCCTCAGCCTCCCAAGTAGCTGGGACTACAGGCATGCGCCGCCACACCCAGCTAGTTTTTTCTATATGTATTTTTAGTTGTCCAGATAATTTCTCTCTGTTTTTAGTAGACCAGCTCAGGCTGGTGACAGCCTCCTGACATCAAGCGATCCACCCACCTCGGCCTCCCAGAGTGCTAGGATTATAGGCGTGAGCCACCGCGCCCAGCTGAGTAAAGTCTTTTTGAGATTGTCTCTCCGATGTATGCATGTATGTATATATTTATTTATTTACAAACCACAGATGAAGCGGTTTATAAATAAGGACAGATGAATTCATTTACATTAATATATTAAATGATATACTAATATACTATCATTACTAAAAAACTGTGTTCTTTCCCTACTTTATATCAGTTGCAAAGAAAGTCCAATTGCTAAGGCATTCGGGTTATATAATTCAGTGGCCAAAGAATGGAGAAAGGAGCTTCTGCTTTAAAGGCAACTTTTCCCTGAGCAAAGGGAGGTGCAGGAGTTTTAAAGAGTTAGGTACAGGGTGGAGGAGGTGTGTAAACACGTACAGGGTGGAGGTTCAGACACACAGACACAGTTAATGTACATGCTTTTTCATACATCATGTGTACAGAAAATGGTGGTGGGTTTTTCTTAGGGGAGGGTTTTTAAGTATCATAACAATATGTTAATAAGCCAAAGATAATTTGAGGTCACCTGCTCTAGTCTGCACTGGCTTTGTGCAGGTCTGGACTTCCTCCGGCATCTGGCAGGGGGTCACGTGGCTATTTGTAGCATTTGGGCCATCTGGTGTCCTTGAGTAGCTGTGCCCATAGATGAAGAGACTAAAGAAAAATTGTTAAAATTTTCCAACTGTTCTATCGGGGCTGTTGGTGCCACTGTGTTATAAAACACAGAAAATATCCACATTTTTAAGTGATTGGAGTGGTCCATCAATGAACAAATGGATAAACAAAATGTGGCATATTCAAACAACAGAATATTATTTGGCCATAAAAAGGAGTGAAGTACTGATACATTCTATAACATGGATGAACCTTGAAAACATTATGCTAAGTGAAAGAAGCCAGTCACAAAAGACCACATGTTGTATGATTCCATTCCTATGAAAGTCCAAAATAGGGGCATTTATAGAGACAGAAAGTAATTAATTAGTGATCGCTTAGGGCTGATAGGGATTCCAGGTGCTAGGAGGGTGATAGCTAAAGGGTACAGCCTTTCTTTTTGAGGTGAGGAAAGTGTTCTAAAATTGCGTTGCACATACTTGTGAATATACTAAAAACCATCGAATTATGAACATTCATGGGTGTATTGTATGGTATGTGAATTATATCTCGATAAAGCTGTTTTAAAAGTACTTATAAATAGACGTTCTGTTCTCTCCCCTCATCCCTTGTTTTATGCTGTGCCCTCTTGGGGAAGCACATCTCACTCTGAAACCACAGAAGTGGTGATCAGGCCCATTCTTGCACCTTCCACTGCCAAACGGAGGCACTATTAAAAGCTGGTCTCTGCTGCAATTAACTGACAATAGAAAGTAAAAAATAAATAAAAACCAGTCATCCTACCACACACTCCATATGACTAAAATTAAGACATCTTTCAACACTAACCATTGGCAACGACGTAAAGGAATTGGGTGAAACTGGTGCCCTCGTACACTCTTTGTGGGAGTGTAAACTGGTACAATCACTTTACTATTTTTTTCTAATTTTTTTTCTTTTGCCCCAGGTCCCTCAGCCCCCCACTTTACTGTTAAAACTAAATTTATGCATACCCTAAGTCCGAACAATTCAATTTCTTGACATTTATCCAATGGAACTGCAAACATGTGAGCATCAAAAGATATGTCCTCGAATGCTCATAGCAGCATTGTTCGTAGCAGCCCCAAACCAGAAACAACCCAAATGTCCATCAACAGGAGAGTGGGCTGACAAATTGTGACCCATTTATACAACGAAATTCTATTCAGCAGTGAGAATGAATGAGATAATCCTACACACAATAAATGAATGAATCTCATGAAAATAACTTGAGCAAAAGAAGCCAGACACAAAAGAGCACACACACTTTATGATTCTATTTAGATGAAGAAAGACAAAACTAATGTGTGTGGTTAGAAGTCAGGCTAGTGGTTGCTGCTCAGGGTGTGGGCGTGGGGTGTTATCAGAATCATTCAAGCATCATCCTCTTTCATATTTGAAACTACTTGCCTAGGAAATACAGAGGGGTCAGATTAGTTCCTTTCAGCGAAGGGCGAGTTTCCCAATTCACAGCCTTACAGCCAATTGCACCGTGCTGTCTGCTGCACCCTCCTGTGGGAAATGCCCCTCAGGACGGGGAGCTGCGCATCTGTCTACCTTTCTGAACGGGGCTCTCCTGGCTGGCCATGGCTGTAACTTCTCTACTAAAAATAGAAAGAAATTAGCCAGACAACTAAAAATAGAAGAAATTAGCTGGGCATAGTGGTACACACCTGTAGTCCCAGCTGCTCAGGAGGCTGAGCTTGAGCCCAGGAGTTGGAGGTTGCAGTGAGCTATGATGACGTCACAGCACTCTAGCCCAGGCAACAGGGTGAGACTCTGTCTCAAAAAAAAAAACAACAAAAAAAAAACACTCCTTCAACTGGCTTTATTATAATAGTTAGGAAGATCTTTGGTTAAAGGATTGGTCTCTAAAGGAATTCTAGCATCACATTCAGGTCACGCATGTCTCATATAAGCAAAGGCCTTTGTCATATGGTTTAACATTTTAAAGGCACAAGAGTATCCAGTGAAGTTCCCTTCCCACTCATTTCCCTCATCTACCTAGATTCCTTCCCCAGAGGGTCCCAATGTTAACAGTTTCCAGAAATGTTTTATTCATATACATGTATATATTTTTCCTCACTTTTCTTACAAACAGGTAGTGAAATAGACACGCTATCTTTGAACCTTGTTTTTTTCAATTGATGATATATCTTGGAGATCATTCCTTACCAGTACATAAAGAGCCTCTTCATCCTTTTTCGTGGCTATATAATATTCCATGGCAGGCATGTGCCACAGTTTCATTTAACCAGTTCCCAAGGGGTGGGCATCTAAGTTGTTTTTATTCTTTCGCTGTCACAAACAGTGCTGCAATTTAAAAACAAATGAAAACCTTTGTATATATGTCACTTCATTCATATGTATGTATTTAGATGACGGAAGTCAGACATCATCATTCCCCTGCTCGAGACCCTCCACTGGCTTCCTGTCATATGCAGAACAATATCTAAAGTCCTTCCCGCAGCCTTCAAGGCCTCACGCGATCTGGCCTCTGGGTCCTCGCCAATTCCCCTGTTCCATGCTCACTCTCCGCCGGCCACACTGGCCTTCTCCTTGTTCCACAAACACAAGCTCCTTCTCACCTCAGCGCCTTTGCATTTGCAATTCCCTCTACTGAAGAGATCTGCACCGTCCTCTCCCTCCCTCAGCCCGGTCTCTGCTCAAAAGACTTATCAGAGAGGCCTTTCCTGACCACCCTGTCTAAAGTAGCCCTCTCTGTCACTTTTAATCCACTTTCTCTATTCTATTTTCTTCATAACATTTACTGCTACCTGCTTAATTATATTCATTTGTTTTGTTTATTTTCTGTCTCTTCAATAGAAAATAGTAGAATATAATCTCCATAAAGGTAGGGACTTTGTTTTGTTCATTGCTATATCCACTGCTTCAAAAACAGCAGCTGGCTTACACAGCTGGTGCTTCCATATCTGTGGGTTCCACATCCGTGGATTCAACCAACCATAGATCAAAAATATACTGAACATGTACAGAGTTTTTTTTCTTGTCATTATTCCCTAAACAATGTAGTATAACAACTACTTACATAGCATTTACATTGTATCAGGCCTTACAAGTAAACTGGACATATTTAAAGTATATAGAAGGATGCGTGTAGGTCATTTTATGCTGTCATTTGTATCAGGGACTTGAGCATTCTTGGATTGTGGTATCTGGGAGGTCCTGCAGCCAATCTCCTATGCATACACAGGGATGACTGTAGTAGATGCTCAATAAATATTTGTTGAAGGAAAGAAGTCATTTAATACTTGCATGCTCCCTCATGAAGGGAGGTACAAGTTCTCCCTGGCTCATCCCTGCATCTCAACCATCCTAGCGAAGTGCGTGGCCCATGAGAGGTGATCAGGGAATGTATGTTGCATGAACAATTGCCTGTGTTCTAGTTATCTCTAGACTTGCTTCTCTTTCACTCTAGATTACAAACTTTCTGAGGCCAGGGACCACCGATCTGTGCCCCACATCACCTATCACGGGGCGTTGTGCATTGTAGCCGTGCATTTATTGGAGTCTGTGTCTCTAAAGTGGATGGTAACTGCTGTACACCTTCGAGCCTCTCCGTCAATATTTTTAAATTACTACTGACCATTTGCACTTAAACGTTCCATTACTGGGTTCATTATGAAGAAGGAACACACACATTAGACAAGAGAATGACCACATGGGGAAGATTTGACCCTCATTTTGATTCATTGGATGATTTTATGCCTACAGCATCAGCAACCTGCTATTTTACTGTGCCACAATAATTTTGTTGAATACAGAATCGGATCCACTTATAATGTGATTGGGTTCTTTTTAAAGTGCCACTTTCGCCATTTTTAAAGGATGCATCTTTGAACTAGCATTTCAGGACATCTTGTTTCAGAAACGTGCGTCTTCAGTGAAATTCAATAGCCCTGATGAGAAGCGTTTTTTGGAATAAGCAAGTGAAAGAGAGAAGAGACTTTTCTTTTTGATCCAAGGGTCACAAGAGAATGAAATTGTCAAACACTTTTGCCCCACGAGAGAGCTAAAGAGCTGAGTTTAAGCTGTTTCATTATAGAAGGAAGTGAAGAGTGGAAAGGAGAGGAGGGAAGGAATGTTGGTGTTGTTTAGTTAATTTCCTACAGAAAACTCCAAGCATGAGACACCAGCGAGCTTGCGCTGCAGCCTCGACCTGGAGCTTGGCTTCTTGCAGTGGAATCGGGGACCGTGCACGGTCACTGAGGTGATGTGGGTTCTTGTTTCATCCAGACATTCGCTTCTTATACAAAAAGCTCAGGAGAATTTGTATTCTCTCCGATTCCAGGGAAATCAAATTCAGAAACAGGATGGAGAGGGAATTTTTTAGAATCTAATGACTCCCATTATAAGCCAAAGGCAAAATGTTAGCTCAAGGGGCGTGATAATGAAATCGGTCATTAGCAGCTAGGAAATACCATTCCTGCAAAGCCTGCACTGGCGAACCATGTGAAATTGGTTGGAAGGTTACAGATTGCCAATTTATCCTGCTCTCACTGATGTGGCACATAGCGAGAGCTGGGTGTTGTCACTGGTTGCCTGTTTGCATGAAAACAAAAGAAGCTGAATAAAACTGAAAAGAATCTGTAAAAAACCTGGAAACAATATGGAAGGGTGAATGTCTTAAAAGGTGCAGATTCCAAAGGATGGAACAGGGTTTTTCATCCATGAGGCACATACGCATGCACCCATTTTGAAAGAAAAAAAATGTTATCCCTCCCAACCAAAGAATTCATTTGCCATAAGAAACAAAAGTCTTTTTGCTAAATGGCTGTAAACTGCAAATCATTATGCACAAAGAGAAATTTTATCTTCGTAACTGATAATGTATTTTAAAATTACCATGAAAAATACATACTAAATTTTAAAATCTGGTAGAAATTGCAGACACCAGGTTAGGAAATACTATGTTGAAGATCTGGCTTCTGTCAACTTCAGCTTCTATCACATGGTCACTGGCTTATAACTGACATTTTTAGCATAAGCCTAAAAGTATGTTAACTATTAGTTAGAGGTAAAAGAGGAAAATGCATACAAATTTGGTGCATTTCTTTAATATGACTTTGTTTCTATTTCTGTGAGCCATGAAATATCAGGTTTTATAGGCACGTCTTCCCCTCAAAAATGTTTTATTGAGTTGGTATTACAGGTTAAAGTCCTTAATTAACCAGAACACTCAAGGATGCTTGGGGTCCTAAATGGAACTTGGGTAGTCAGACTCTAAAGACCAAGAGTAAAGGTCTTTAAAGAGAAAAAGTCTTTAAAGTAAAGGTCTCTAAAGACCAAGATTAAAGGTACAACTTAAAGGCATAGAAGCAGCGATGTGCTGGAGTTGCTATTACTGGATCATGAAAGCTATTTGTTAAATAACCTGGAATTTTATAAGCTAGTTGTTAAAGTGATAGTAGCTTGATATCTGCTGTGGTTGGAATATTTACACCATGGAAATTGGCACATACTCCAATACCTTGGCTTTTTTTTTGAGAGAGAGAGAGAGTGATTTTACCAGCACACCTCCCTGCATAAATGGTTTTTGGAGGCATGCCAAACTAGTCCTTCAGGAGCTGCCAAGGTAAGCCCAGGATTCCAGACTAACTGAGAAACATACAGTAGTCAAAAGCATTGGCCTTGGGAGTTAGACAGACAATGTTTCTAATTTCAGATTGTCACTTGTAGTTTCGTGAGCCCGGTCCAATCATTTACCTGAGCCTGGGTTTTCCAATTTATAAAATAAAATAAGGATAAACACTTCACATAATTCTGACAATTAGGTAAGACAATGTGTATATAATCATAACCTCCCCTAAAGACAGTCCTTGGCACACAGTAGCCACATAGTAGATACGTATGTGTTGAATGCTGACTGAGTCCATTCCAAGCACACACCGTTACCTCATAGACCTTTGAGTCCAAGCCACTTCTTATCCAATTCTGATCACCCCCGAGGTCTGTATGTTTGATGACCGCCCTTGTCTTTAAGTTCCTATTTGCCCGTTTGTGCTCTCCCTCAAGCTTGGGCTCACTCTCTCTGTATGTGTGTGTGTGTGTGTGTGTGTTTCTCCTGAGGTCCTTTGGTCCTAAACTCCAAGGTTCCAGGGGTGGGTGTGTGCAACAGTTGCATTCATCTGCAATCAATATGTTCAACAAGCAGAAATTCTGAAATAATCAAAACACTATTTTATGTTTGTCCCCAAATATCTCTTTACAAGTGATTCAGTAAACAGCCTGGCAGTTCCTCAAAAGGTTAAACATATAGTTATCACACGACCCAGAAATTCCACTTCTAGGTATATATCAAAAAGAAATGATGGCCAGGCACGATGGCTCACACCTATAATTCTAGCACTCTGGGAGGCCAAAGGAGGAGGATCACTTGAGGTCAGGAGTTCGAGACCAGCCTGAACAAGAGTGAAACCCTGTCTCTATTTTTAAAAAATCAAATAAATTAATTTTTTAAAAAAGAAATGAAAATATATTTTCAGACAAAAACTTGTATACCAATGCTCATAGCATTATTCACAATAGCCAAGAAGTAGAAACAACACAAATGTCAATCAACTGATGAATGGGTAAACAAAATGTAGTATATCCATACATGGATCTCCACCATCCATCTCATTGATACTGGATTATTATTTGTTAGAAAAATGAATGAAGTGCTGATTCATGATGTAACATAGACGAACCTTGAAAACATTATGCTAAGTGAAAAAGCCAGTAGCAAAATACCACACAACGTATAATTCCATTTATATGAAATGCCTAGAATAAGCGAATCTATAGAGATAAGAAGTAGATTAGGGGTTACCTCGTATTGGTGAGGGAAATGGGGTGACTGGTAGTGGGTATGGGCTTTCTTTTGGGGGTGACGAAGATATAAAATTGATTGTGGCAATTGTTGCATTAGACTTGGGGCAAAGGAATTGGAGTCCCCCCTCACTTCCCTCCTGCGGGGAGAGGACGTGCACAGGACCTCCCCAAAGAACTCTCTCCACAGACCTCTCCCACGTTGTCCCTTTTTTATATCTTCCAACTGGTGGAGGGACTCAATGATCACAGAATTGTTCTTAGAGATTTATGTAAATTATCTATGTAAATTCTGCAATTGTAATGTGACCCTTTAGCCTTGAGGTTCTCAAATGTCTGGGCATGGTGATTGCAAATGCCATACTTCCTTGTCACCTGGCCAGGTTCCTCAGGGGGCAGCGCTACTCAGCAATGCTCCTTAGATCATGGTGAGACCTAGGAGACTCTGCTACCGTCTTGAAAAGTTAGCCACAGAGGTACCTGGGCTAGCCTGGGCTTTTCACAGGAGTAATGGCAGATATGCAAATGAGGAGAAAAGCAAATTTACTCCTTCACTCAATTGTTAACAGTGAAGTTCAGAAAAGAAGTTTAGCAGGCAAAGGATTTAGTCCTCAAATCTAGGGTGCGTGTGACAATACTTCATTTCTCAAAATTAAATGTGATCTGCTCAACCACCCTCGACCTCAGCCTTGTCCTGGCTGGTGGGAGACAGCGTGGGAATTCAGTACATGAGAGGGAGTCAAGGGACTCTCTCTCTTCCCCTGCATTGGGTATTTCAAGAAGTCTGGAATTAGTGAGGCCAGAAAACCGGGACAGGAGGCAGCTCATTGAATCTTAGTGATCCCCAGCATTACACTGTCCCTTTGCATGGTCTGCTGAGCAGGGTCTCCACCACCCATCTCATGGGTAGTGCTCTGCAGCTGAGCCCAGAGACACCCTGGCAGAAGGATGGTTCCTATGGTACGTTGGCGTGGCATCCCACAGCCATCAGCCATCTGGGGTGCTCTTCAGGGCATTATTCTCTGGCACCCCATCTCCACACTCCCCAGTCTCAAATGATCAGTGCCACCTTCCTTGACCAAAAGCTCTTTCCTTCTCTCTCTGTCTAGCCTGATGGAACAAACCGAGTCTTAACTTGGGTCCGTCTGACTCCCGAGCCTGCACTCTTAATTTCTAAGAGTTACTATAGAGCAGAAAACAGAAGGCAAGTGTTACTGCTTAAATATTTCTTTTATAGACAAGCAATAATCCTAGGAAAGACTCTGAAACTCAGAAAATCCTGCCCCAATCCAACAATTCCTCCAGGGCAGAGAGGCGTACAAATGCAGGATTCCTTACCCTCAAGCCAGCACACTTTCATCCACACCCTGGTGCTCTGCTCTACAACAAAAATGCTCCTTTTGGAAACTTAGTCTTTTTGTACTTTTCTACTGTAGAAAAAACCACCCGTTAGCAAAAACCAAAATAGTAATTTTCTGTGGAGTGGATAATCACTCACTCCAGTAAACTAAAACAACATACTATGGTTAGAGCAGGAGAAATGTGAAAAATCCTTTGCTTTGTTTCTCTCTGTATATAAAAAGTATACATGTGTGTCTGTGTGTACATATTATATGTACACACTTTCCAGTTCTCCTAACTTATAAATAAGAGCCATTCCTGGCCTGGCCACCCACCCACTGCTGCACTGGACTCTTTTCAGGGGCTAGAGCAGAGCCAAATAGAATCAGTTCCTGTAACTATTATTTATAATCTTTAGTTTTAAAAATTCACATCCTGGAAAACTTTTGAACAGTGTGGCATTGATAAGGCGTGAGAGAGAATAACCAAGAGAAAGGGGAGGGGGAGAAATGGCTAAGGCCTCACGCTGCCTAAAATACACCCCCAGCATTGATCCTCTATAACAGAGGTCAGTTCAACAGACTTTCACTGAACACTTTCCACCTGTCAGACTCTCTGCTAGGTGGTGGAGATGCAAAAATGAGTAACTTGATCTGCTTCAAAGGCTCATGGTGATGGGGTAAATGGATGTGTCAGAATGAACACTCTTAAGGAAGATTAAGAGAACATAAAAAAGCCTTTAAGTATGAAAGGTTTCATCTTAAGGAAGAGCTTTCTGGGACAGAACAGCATACATAGCAGCCAGACCATTGCACAGTTGGGGTTCGCCTCCCAACGCCATTACCGACCTGACCGCTCTGTGCCTTAGTTCCTGCATCTGAAGAACAGGGATAACATCCATGTCCTGGAGTTGTTGTCAGGATTAGAGAAGACAGTGCACATCAAAGACGTGCTGCAGTGCTTGGCATGTGGTAAGTGTTCAATAAATCATATAAAATAAAGCAGAGTAGGGCTAAAGAGAGGTGGGTTGGAGAGCTTTTTCTGAAAAGGGTAGTTGGAAAGACCTCTCCAAAGAGTTGCAACTCAAATGAGGTGACAAAGAGGGGACAAGAAGTGCAAAGGCATGTTCGGGGAAGAACAAGCAGCTAGTGTGGCTGATGTGGAGAGAAGAAGGATGAGTGGCAGGAAGATGTTGAAGAGGTAGCCAAGGGCTAGATCCCATATGGAAAGACTCTGGCTTTTCTTTCGAGTGTGATGGAAGCCATTTGTGGGTTTGGAGTAAGGGAGAGCAATGATGTCATGTCCCCATGTGTTGCTGGGTGGAGAATAGACATTAGAAAAGCAGGAGTGGACACCGGGCAACAAATTAGGAGGCTGGTTCAGTAACCAAGACCAGAAATGATGGTGATTTGTGCAGTGGTAGCAGCAAAGGCAGGCAGCATGGTCAGGTTTCAGCTATATTTTGAAAATATGGCTCATAGGATTTGATGATGTCACAGTATTCCTTTCTTTATTTATTGTCCATTTCTGACAGTAGAAAATGATCTTCAAGAGGGCAAAGATTTTGAGTTTTTGTTTTCTCTGATTTTTATTTTCATTGTTCTACTCCCAGTTCCTAAAATAGTGCCTGATTTTGAGTTTTTGTTTTCTCTGATTTTTATTTTCATTGTTCTACTCCCAGTTCCTAAAATAGTGCCTGATGTGTAACTAGCACTCAATATATATTTGTTCTGTATTTGTTTAATGAATAATATATGGAATATGGGGTATGAGGGAAAGCAAGTGTCAAAATGACTCCACCATGGAGCTGACTTTGCCCGTATGCCCATATCCTGATTCATGACCAGGGCTCAGCTTTACTCCTATGCTGTATGCTCAAGACAAGTGGAGATACATATATAGTCATAATATACATATTCATCCAAGAATCATGGGACATGACCTTGGGAGGTCATCTAAGGAAGCCCCACGCCCTCAGATGTGTACAGTCATGTTCCTTTTGACTTATGAGGCAAGCTGAGGACCAGTGAGCTGAAGTGACTTGCTTAACATAATTGAGCATAACAATGGTAATAGATACATTTATTTTGTGTTTACTGTGTGTCAGGCAAAGTGCTTTATAATCTTCACAGTTACTGACAGAAGTAGGAACTCTTATTGTCCCCATTTTACAAATGAGGAAAATGTGATGCCACAAGTCCATCGACCAGGAAATAATGGAGCCAGCATTCAAACCCAGGTCTAGTTTGATGTTACGATCACAGCCCTATACAGTTTCATAGTGTTATAACAGCCGGTATTGGTCTCCTGTCCTCCTGGGTTAGGTAGATAAGAGCAACACAAGGGCTCATGAATAATTAGCTTCTCTGGGTTCCTCCACTGACTTGGTCATCCTTGTGACCTTTTGGACTTGGCTCCTACTGAGCTGAGGAGGTGTGGTGAGCGTCAGTCTATTACTTTTCTCTGTTTCCAGTCTTAATCTTCCCTTTAGATCACCTTGAATGAAATGTATGGCAGGTCAACTTAGACATGTGATATTGTGTGTTGTTACAACAAATTGCAAAGACCCATGCAACTGATTTCTATTGTTTTTTCAAAAGATTCAAAAGTGATTGTACTTTATCTTCCTTTTATGTCCAAATCAGTTATAAATGGCCTAGGAGTTGGATAATTTTTCCATATACTACGTAGGTTACTGGTTATCTTTGGTACCTTTTCAATATTTCCATGCATTTTAATAACATCTTAATTAAGACTGTTATTCAATTTCCAGTACTGACTTACGAAATAATTTATATGTAACTGACAGCTAACACAGAACTACTAATTCAGAAAAAGTATGGCATTGGTTGAAGAGAAGTAAAAACTCAAAGCACCTCATGGTATGCTAAATTTTCAAAGGCTAACAATTTGCTATTTCCTTAATTTTTATAAGAATGTAGCTTTTATTTTACTAGTATTATATGGCTTTTAGAAATAATTTAACATTTTTAAACACTAGAATATGTGAAATATCACAAAACCAAACATTTCATATTAAATATAAAATATATACATGTGAAAAATCAGAAAGAGCAGGCATAGAACTTTCACACATGATTGATTATGGACCTACTGTTTATACCAAGCACTAGACAGAGGGAAATAAGATATGGCAAGAATAAATTGCATGGAGGAAACCAAGACAGAGATTTTCCATTTTCTAACATGGAGAGCTCAAAAAGTCCAATATCACTTGGCCTATATTGAGTTACGATGGCTACTTAATGCCATGCTGTTTTATTTGAGAAAAAGATGTAACAGGGCCAGGAGAACTTAAAACTACTCCACTAACAGCTAACATTTTGGAGTGCTTAACTATGCCAGATACTGTTAAAATCATTTTAAATACATCGACTGAATCCTTACAATAACTTTGTGAAGCAGAAAGTATTATTATT
Source organism: Propithecus coquereli (assembly GCF_000956105.1). Classification (NCBI taxonomy): domain Eukaryota; kingdom Metazoa; phylum Chordata; class Mammalia; order Primates; family Indriidae; genus Propithecus; species Propithecus coquereli. Next base: position 2,188,675 of record NW_012146967.1, on the reverse strand, counting down.
GTCATTTTGCAGATGGGAACGATGTGCGATGTGAGATTGAGTGACATATACAAATGATGCAACAAGTAAATGGCTGAGCAGGGATTTGAATGTAGGCAGACTGGCTCCAAAATCCAGGTTCTCTCAACAATAACAACATAATAATTTAAATAACATCATTTCTAAGCTCTTAGTATGTGCTAGGCTTTACTGTTGAAGCATCTTATCTTTTATCTCATTGGTTCCTTCCAACATCCCAATGTAGTTGGGTTTGCTGTCCCAATGTTATAGGTGAGGAACTAGAACTTTAAAGGGCTTAGATTTATCTTACTTGTTTCCACTTTCCTCTCCCCATTGAGTTGTTGGTATGAGGAGGCAGAAACAGGGCCAATGATTGAGAACACAGAATCTCAAGATTGGCAGGGAATTAAAAACAACTAAACCCAATCCCAATATGAAGCTTCACCCTCTTTTCCAACATCTCTGGCTTGAACCTCTTACTGACAAGGTTGTTACTTCTAGACCTTCCCTTCTGGATGGAAAAGGCAAATTCTGGTTCAGATGTTAAAAGGAAAACCTTTCTTCATTTGAAAGAAGCTGAATTAAAACAAGATGAAGTCATTTATTAAAAGGAATCCATGGGAAAGTGATAAAAAGCTTTGAGAGTTCAAGACTATCCTCAAAGCTATTATTTTCCAAACCATATGAAGCTGAAAGGGGAAAAGTTGGAAATATTGTTCAACAATAAGAACTACAGAAAAAACGACTAGTAGAGATGACCCTGCTCCCTGTCAAGAGCAGAAAACATTTTACAGCCAGACCTGGAAATAGCATACATTACATATGGTACAACCTAATTGCAAAGGAGGCTGGGAAATATGGTCTTCCTATGTGACTAAGAAGAGAAAAAGAAAACAGGCTTTGAGAAATATATGTTATCTCTGTTCCCAATTACAATGACTTCCACAACTCTACCCCTAGGTTTCCACTTAATAGTTGAAGGGGAAGTTGTGAAAATGAACTAAATGAACTATATCCCTGGCACCTAACAATATTCCTAATATATTTTAGGAAGGCATTTGTTGAATGACTGGATTATGTAACCTCACAAATTTGGACACGAAAAGTCTATCACCCTGTAAGTCTGGAACATGAAAACAGGAAAAGAAATTCCCCCTGACCTGGCTCCCCACCAACTTCCATTTCTTCCCTAGAACTTTTATGGTTAAAAGTTACATTAAAGATTACAGAATGGAGGAATTCATTCTAGAGCATGAGACCGAGGGCTTAGTCTTGGTTTGACGCTTTCTAGGTATGTGGTCTTTAAGCAAAGGCTAAGCTCAATGGACCTCGGATTTCTCATCAATGGTTGTGGGAGTGGGTATGTGGAAACTACCCAGGGGCTTATCCAACTATCCTTTCACCTTCGTACTGGAGAACAGTACCCCAACTGTTTGTAGGTGGCAACATGCACACCCCCGAGGGATTAATTATGATTGGTTTAAGCCAAGGATGGCAATTCTTTCCTTTTTGACACTAATTAGTCTAAAGGTAGGCTTGTGATTAGGTTACAGCCAATGAGATTAAGGGGAAGTCTGCTGAAGGCTGCCAGGAAAAGTTTGTCCTCTCCGATAAAAGACAAAGCTTCATGAGAAGGCCCTTTGGCCCTATCACCTTCCTCCTTGGGATACCGCGATGTGAGACTGTGAGATTTGGCGTTGGTGCAGCTTGCCCACGCCTTTAGAGAAGACATTACAAACACCCTGGAGCTCCTGCACGGAAAGATTAAAAGAGCCAGGGTCCTCATTGACATTGTTGAGCCTTTGAAACACTAAGGATAACCTATTTCCAGCCCTAGTGTTACATGAAAAATGTGCCCTTCTATGGTTTAAACCACTTTATTTGCATATCCTGTTACTTGCAGCTAAGAACATTCCAAACTGATGCAAAGTAGATGATTTTTAGAGGTCTTTCCAGCTCCGAAATTGTCAGAGTCTTAAATAGCAGTTCAAAAGAAAAGAAAAGTGGCAAATGTACTGAAATATACGAGTGGATAGGAAAAGTTTAAATGGGGGAAGAAACAATGGAAGGTAGCTAAACCCAGATGTATCAACCAGGTGACAGGCATGGCATAAAGAGCTTAAATGCAAATTGGAATGCCCACAGAAACAGAAAATTGGGCCAGATCCCTGTGGAGGAGGGAAAAGAGCTGGTGCAAGTCTGTGGGAATAAAATTACAGAGTAAATATAACCTGAACAAACGTGCAACTTTATCAAGAAACAAATGACCATTTAAAAAGCCTTTGAAATTGTATTCGTTCAAAGTAAATGCTATCTTTTGATAAGCAAAAGAGTATTATAGATGACTTTAAAATGATCCCTTCTATCTAAATCTTACATGTCTATGGTTGGGTTTTTTTGTAACTGTTATCTTTCCAGAAAACTGCCTATGGTCAGATGAGTAGAACAAGTTGAAAATCAAACCAGAGTAGGGAATAGAAGGGTTGAAGATTGTCTTATACAAAGCAGTTATTCACTGCCTGTGTCTGATTCTGTAATTGGCATTAACCTTTTTTGTAGAGAATTCATTGAGCATTGCCTGGCACCATATCTGGTATTTATAAAATGCTGTATAAATATTGGTTGAATCTGATTTTGTATACATATTTTAAGTGATTCTGCTCTATTTAGAGCAATAACCAGAACAAATTGAAGGGCTCTAGTCAGCAATGAACAAACATGAACACTTTTGGGATCTTCCAGAAGGGACATAATGACCTCAGGTCCCACTTTGAACAATACATCAAATCTAGAACCCTGGTATTTGGGTAACATACAGAGGGTCATAATAAAAATGACCAATGTTTATTGAGTGTCCTCTATGTACCAAACATTGTACATTCATTTTCTCATTTAATCCTCATAATAGTCCTATGAACTGGGAACCTCTGCTATCTCCATTTTACAAATTGAGAAACTGAGAATTAGGTTCAGTAACCTCACCAAGGTCACTCAGTCTAGAAAGTGGCAGAACTCAAGCCCAATTCTATCTGATTCAAAAATTCCGTTGTTTACCACTATACTACACTGCCTGCCAGGAAAAAAAGAAGATGAAAAAAAAGAGTGGGTTCTGCACCAGTCAAGGCTAGAAGAAAGTTGTTTCTCAGGTAGGCAAGATCAAAAAAGTGTAGGCGAGGAGAAGGACCGGGACATCGAACAGAATCTTCCTTGGAGAATAGAGAAAATTAGTGAAGGGAGATGACTCAGCATGACGCTGGGATAAAAACAGGTGAAACTAAGAAAAAGTAAAATACAGCCCTCTAAAGTAATCAAGAAAGAAAAAGAACTGGACAAAGAACAGTTGAATTTTGATATCCAGTGTATCTGGATTTCTCTGGTAGCACAGGAAATCTCAAAACAAGTTTTTCCCTCCTATCTTGGATTCTTCCTAATTCAGCTTTTTTGATATCTGATGGAACTCTCATTCTGCAAAAAGCAAAACATTTGATGAATCCTCCACTTGCCTTGTTAGCAATTTCTTCTTTTAGAAGATCCAGGGAGCAGTGATGAGGGACATATGACTGAGTGGAGACTGTGCCGATGAGCTCAGATTTTCAAAGGGCATGCACAGGAAGAGAGAATGAGGGACACAAAATCAAGACTGAGCACAATGCCCCGTAGGAATAAAGTCCAGGATGCTAATGCTCTGAATCTCTGAGGCTTATAAAAAATGCTAAGAACAATATAAAGGGATTCTTTTGGTTTATTCAGAGAATAGACCTGCTGCTTGGGGCTGAAAATATAATGCTAACAGATTTTAAAAAGAAAAAAGCAACAAATGGAAACAAATGGGAAAATCAAATTAGAATAATTTTCTTGCAAGGAAACTGAGGACAAAAATGTGAATGAGATCTAGGAGGACCACAGGAGATAGTACAGAAACCCTGGGCTGGCAATGGCAGACCTGTTATCACCCCTACGCTTGAAGGGACTTCAGGAGAGAGAAATTACCAGAACCTAGAAGGAGGGAGGGTCATATAAAGCCCAGAAGATTTAGAGGAGCAGTAACCTTTCTGTAGAAGGACGTGGCAAACCGAAGGCTGCCTTGAAGGAATGAGGCCAAGGGCACAAATCGCTGACCCTCTCTCCTCCCCTCCTCCAGTGTCCTGCCAGGGCTTTCCATTGGCTAATCCCACCTGGGATCCAGAAGGCTAGGAGCCCTTCCATGTAGAACAGACAGGGAAGCCTCCAGGGCAGAGAGCAGAGTGGGACAGGCTAAAGTGAATCTAGGGGATCCACAGAGGAGATAGCTGGCACTCTGCCTCCATGACTTCGTGCTCCTAAACCTACCACATAAAGTGGGCACTAAATACCAACCAGAACACATCTTTAAAGTACAGAGTCTTCCCAACATCTCCCTGGCTCTAACTACTTCGTTTCCTTTAGCTATTTACTTATATCTGAGCCAATGCCAATGGTGCAACTCTCCTCCAATGCTGCAAATATTCCTGGTACGAAATGCCTTCTTTCTAGATTGCTGCAATGGAACAAGTTTTAGTGGCCTAAGTTTCAATGGGGTGAGAAAAACCACATGTCCAATCACCTAGAGGTCTACAGCAGAGACAGCTGATGCCAAAGCTTCATGTGTCCCTTCTATTATGTAGCTTTGATACTTGGAAGCAGCTGTCCAGCCAATGGGAATCCATTTCCCAGCCCCACTTTCTTCTAGATGGGGGTCAGGTGACTAGTCCTGGCCAATGGAATGACAGCAAAAGTGATGTGTATCTTCATACAGCCAAGGTGGCTATTAGGTATGTGGTGTAACCTCATGCTCACTCTCCCTTCCATAGTGACATAGGTCATGTGTGAAGATGGTGATGGTGGTGTCAAAGGTTAGAAAGACCGTAATCTCTAAATTTCCATTTATAAGAAAACCACTCAGGAGAGTTGCCTGACCAGCAATATCCACATTTTGAAAATGAGAAGTAAACTTTTATATTGTTAAGAGTGGCTGGTTGTTTGTCTTAGCAGTTAGCCTATCCCGACTAATGTAAGGACCTGTCCACTGTAGTTAATTCCTGTAATCCCACTTCCAAATTCCCCACCCTTGGCTTCAAATTATGGTAAGTGGAATAAAAGACTAGGGTAGAAAATTGTCTGCTAGCTGCCTCTCCAAGATTTTGTTGTTTAAATATTTTGTGCAGGAAACATTTGCACTGATGTTTTTGTTGTTAAAACATGTGCAAATTATTTTCTTTTTGCTAAATTGCAGTTTGAGGCAGTTCTGGAATCATAAAAAGAATATGGTATTTGGATTATTTCAGTCCAAGTTCTATCACCTGCTTATGCTTCCTGACCTTGAGAAGATCTGATCAGCTCTCTTTTCTGTCAAATAAGGATATTAATAATGCTTCCCTGTCAGGTTGTTGTGAGGATCAAATGAGATAAGGGATATGAAAACATTTTGTTCACTAGAAAGCTTTAGACAAAATTAGTTCTCCACTAAAAGGAAGTCAAGTTGCATTTGCCTTTTGAGATCGTTCTCCCGTGTCATGGTTCTGCCGATAAATTCCCTCCCCCTGCCTTTTCTCTCAGATGGTCAGGTTCACTTCCTTCCACTCTCTCTCACCTCTATTAACAGGAAAGCAGTTCTCTTTATTGTTTGGAGTTTTGCAATTTGAGTTGTGCCTAAGGAAGAATAATTTTTAAAAATGGATCCAAAAACAAATTAATAGAAATAACTTCTGTACATTTTAGGGCCATGGTTTACAGTAAAGCTCATTCTTTGCCCTGGGCTGTAGTTTTGTGTTGAATTTGCTGAGTTTCTCATATGTGAACACACACACGCGTGCACACACACAACATACACACACACGGACACACACACACACACACAATGTTCTGTTTACTATTCCGAATAGAATATGACTTTTTGCTATTTTAATTTCCACTATATTTATAAGTTAGATTTTTTAATCACTTTTCTATTTTAACTCAGGACATAAATAGTGAATATAGTTCAATCCTCTTGTTTTATAAGTGAGGAAACAGAAGCCTAGAAACATTTCATGACCCAGTTTAAAAATCACCTTCTCCAATAAGCTTTCTAAGTTTTTGCTTCTCTCTCACAGGCTGAGCAGAGCACCCTTTCTCCATCATAGAACTTGTTGGTGATAGACAGAACTAGATTCTGAACTCCTTATAGGAAAGAAAAAAGTCTTCTCTGTATCCCAGGGACCTCTGACCTCCATGTAAATCCCAGGATGTCTTCTGCTTCTGTCTCATTGGCCAAAACTATGTCACATGGCCACCTCCAGCTGCAAGGGAGACTGGGAAAGAGTATTTACCTAAGCACATTGCTTTCCCAGACAAAATCAGGGTTCTATGAACAAGGAAGGGGGCATGGATATTGAGTTGGCTACTCACAGTATCTGCTCTAGGAGTTCAATAAATATTCGTAGAGTGAATGTCAGCATTAGGCCTTCAAGGTTGATTGAGAAAACTAAGTTTACCATAGTGGTAGAACAGGGGCTAGAACTTAGGTATGCTGAGCTTCAGCCTAAAGCTCTTTCTATTGCCTGTTACTATCTCGATATCATAAATTCAGTAATATGAGTATCTGGTTCTGCATTCTTTTCAAGAATCACTGTTCTCTCTCTGCAGTATCTGAATTTCTCTAACAGATATGTAACCAATCCTACCGGGGGTTTTCTCTCCAATTCCTCTGTAGTATTTACCCAAATACCTTAGTAATAGGAATGTGACATTGATGGGAATCTAATAAATGTAAGATCTTGGGGGGGTTTGCAGGGTTTTCCCAGTTTTTGACTTTACTTACTTCCAGACCCAGATTTATTGTGACAGGTAACTCTATCTCACCCAACATTACAGAGTTATTAATAACTTGCCCTGCTGAATAAATCAGAGACCCTGAAAAATGTGGAGTAAGCATTTGTTATGCACGTATGGGATTTACCAAGTTTCCGCATTTGAGGGTCTAATATTAGGATTCACATGTTGTGCAAGGCTTTGCAGAGAAAAAGACATTTCACGTCTTCTTGACTTTGAAAATAGGGTATACTTTGCATGCAAACAAGTCTATGTGAGTATAGTGATTTTTAATAAACTACCAAGAAACAAGGTTTAAGGAAACTATAAGAAATAC
>NW_012146967.1:2150464-2180228 GCF_000956105.1 Propithecus coquereli | reverse complement strand
GTTTTGTTCGCTGCTGTAGCTCCCATGCCCAGGACAGTAGGTGGTCAGTAAACATTTGTTTAATAAATTAACTAAACCATTTGTTAAGTGTAGAATGTCATATTATAAGTTTTGTGGTAGAATATTCAAGAGAGTGTTAGGAGACGAGGCAAGACAAAGAGAGCAGCAAAGCTCCCTGTGTGCTGTGCTAAAGCTTTGAATTTCATCATTGCCCAATCAGGAGCCATCAGGGAAATGACAAAATCATATTTGCATTTAAAAAATAAACTCTGCCAATAGAGGAGCAAATACATTTGACATGAAAGAAATAGAAGACAGTGAGAGAACTATTGCAAAAGTCCATGAAAGACAAAACATTAAAAACAGAATGATCCAGCAATTCCACTTTTGTGTATAGAACCAAGAGAATTGGTTCTCTTGTAAGCAGGGACACAATGAGATATTTGCACACACATGTTCACATCAGCATTATTCACAATAGCCAAAAGGTGGAAGCAACCCAAGTGTCCATCAATGGATGAATAAATAACCAAAAAGTAGTATATACATACAATGGAACACTATTCAGCCTTAAAAAGGAAGGAAATTCTGACATATGCTACAATAAGAAGGAACCTTGAAGACATTATGCTAAGTGAAATAAGCCAGCCACAAAAAGAGAAATCCTTTACAATTTCACTCATATAAGGTACCTGGAGCGGTCAAATTCATGGAGACAGTAAGTCGAGTGGTGGTCACCGGGGCTGAAGAGAGGGCAGAAAGGGGAATTACCATTTAATGGGTACAGAGTTTCAGTTTTGCAAGATGAAAAAAGTTCTGTGGATGGATGATGGTGGTGGCTGCACAACAATGTGACTGTACTTAATGCCACTGTACCAAACACTTGAAAATGGTTATAATGGTAAATCTTATGTTGTATATATTTTACCATAACTTTTTAAAAAAGCCCATGAGAAAGCCGACGCAAGCCAGAGCCTGGGTAATGGAAGAGAAAATGGTCAGGAGGGGACTGATTCAAGAGATATGAAGAAAATTTGAAGCCACAGGATTTTGAGATCCACCGGTTGTGAAGAATGAGGACAAGTGAGAGGATGATTTCCAAGTTTCCAGTTGGGTGTCTGGAGTTGGCAGGGGTGCCTCAACAGAAAAGGGAGGAAGAGAAATGGATTTGGGGAGAAAGATGATGAGCTCAGTTTTGAACTTAAGTTAGAACCGTCTGTGGGTCTTCTAGTGAAGATACCCAGTAAGCCTTTAAATATAAAATGCAGCATTTTAAGAGAGACATTCGAATTGGAAATACAGATTTGGCATCCTTAGCAGATAGTTTGTTGGAATAACTGACATCCCTCGGAAGGAGTGTTAGAGAAGAAAGAGGGGTTGGGGAGTGGAACCCTGGGGCCAGAAAAGGAAGAAATGTCTGCATAGGGAGATAATGAAGAAAGAGTTGAAAGCGAGCTAGGAGCCCCCAGGGAGTTGATGGTTTTAAGACAAAGTGGTCACAGGTATCAATAGCTATGGCACATTCAAGAAATATAAGTACTGAAGTGGGTCCCTTGAATCTAGCCATTGGGAAGGTCAATGAAGATGCTGATAGGAGCAACTTGAGGACAAGGGTAAGTTTGAAAACCAAATTGCAGTGAAATTACCAAGAAGGAAGTAGAAGTTAAAGGCATGGATAGGAACTGGAGAAGAAAATTACAATGTCTCTCATATGTATGTGTGTGTGTGTATATATATAAAATCTCCTATAATTGAGACCTTTGATCTGGCTGAAAAAAACTAATCAGCTGGGGTGTCGGTGGGGAAACACCATTTATTTTTTGGTGATGACTTAACTCTGCCAAGTAAGTTAGCATATGTCCACCTACTCAGCCCTGAAAAAACAAAACAAAGAATATAGCTGGTTTAAAATAAATGGTATTTGTGGTAGAGACAATAGTTTTTCTACACATTATCCCTTCTCACCTTCTTTTATAACAGAACTCTGATTTTATACGGGCTAGCAGTATATTCAACTAGAAGTCTACTTCCCCCAGCCTCCCTTGCAACTAGAGAGATATAAGTGGAAATCTTTGGGTGGGGCTTTCTAAAGAGCTCCTTAAGGAAGACTAACTCAGGAGGGTGGTGCCTCCCTTTTGTCCTATGCCCTTTCTTTTCTTCCTTTCTGGAAAGAGGATGTGATGGCTGGACCTCAAGAGCCATATTGGGCCCTTGGAGCTACTTTGAGGATGGAAGTTATATGCTGAAAATGGCAAGGCAGAAAATACACCTATGTCTCTAATGCTCTCACAGAGATACCATACCTTCTCCGAAGGGTTGACCTAGAGGATTCTCGTATGTGAGAGAATAAATCACTACTTGATTGCAGCTGGGTCTCTGCTATTAGCAGCTGAACACAATTCCTAACTGCTATGTCATCTTATACATCTGACTATGAATTACTATTCTGTTCAGGTCTGATTTTCTCTAAGAGCTGCCACTAAAACACTGCAATATTAAGAGCCCTGGAAAAGCTGTCTGCTTGAGACATAGACTTGCCTAGTTGCTGATGCTGAAAATTCCTGGGATAGTGGCCAGAGCCTTGTTTTACCACTCAGGATAAGGTTTAAGTTTCAAATAAGCTTTAGAGAAATGTCTCATGGACTAGAATTTATTCTCGGAGCCTGTCCTGGGTTTTGATCAGGGTGGGGCAGGAAGAGAATACAGATGAACGTTGGGGAAGAAGGGAAATTAAAGGGAGAGGAGCTCCTGGCAGAGCCAGGCAGTCAGGCACTAGGGCCCAGATGACACATTCACCACCTTCTTAAGTTTGCCTTAAGGTTGGCTCAGGTAAGAGGCCAATAGTGAAATAACTCATGTTTATGGAGCACTTACATAATTTCCTTTAATTCTTACAATATCCTTGTGTGATTGGGTGGTATTGTTATCTCCCCCCATTTTACAGATGAGGAAACTGAGGCACAGAGAGTTTAAGTAAATGGGAGACGTGAAATTTGAACAAAGGTCTATCCCATGCCAGAGCCTTAGCTCTAACTAATGATAATTTTTAAAAATAATAATAGTCAACCTATATCAAGCACTTATCATGTACCAAGAATTTTACATGTATTAACTTTAACTACCTCATGAGGTAGGTACAACTCATGTACCCATTTTCTAGAAGAGGAAACTGAGGCAAAGAGAAGTTAAGGAACTCTCCCACAGTCCAAGCAATGGGAGACCTGGAATTTGAACCCAAGTGTATCTCACTCCAGAATTAATAAATATTGAAAGGAGATATTTATTTTTTTCTAACTTTTTCAAGGCCCCTCAATTTTTAATCTACTAAAGACTCAGACTGTAAGTGATGCCATGTTTCAGGACATAGTTTTCCAATGCTCTATTCGCTGTTAGAAGCAAACACTGTAAAAATCCACTCATAAGGGCATTAATGACACTCGAGCAATGGTGATTCCATTATTCTCCTTATTTTATAAATTTGGAAGCAAGAGGTCATGTGACTTGCCCAACTACAATAAAGGAATCAAAATAATGGCTCCAGGGAAAAAAGCAGACCCACCGCTTCATTCTGGTGGGGCTCAGCGGCGAGATGGAGGATGCAGCTCTTCCCATAATTCTGAGCTTGTAAAGGTCCCATGCACCTCGGATTTAAAGAAGAAACGTTAAAGATGAAACTTTCTCTCTCCTCCTTTGGACTGAAGGTTCATTTTTTCACTCCTGCGGAATTGCATCACCGCAGCGGATCGCCTGGGAACAATGTCCAGGTGTCAGGGACTCGGGAGCCCGGGCCCCAGGTGCCCGGGACGTGAGGCGGCGGTGGATCAGCCTGACATCCGAACAAACGTCTCGGAGCAAAGGGCCGGGCCGAGCGGGGACCAGCGCAGCGTTTCCAGCTTCATCAGCTGCTGCTCTTGGGCCCCCGGCACGTTCTCTTGCAGCTGATGGGCAAAGTCACTCACGTGGATGGAGGACACAAAAGAAATCCCGAGCTGAGGCTGGAATTCGCTGTGGGGCGCATTGGACAGGCTCCCCAAGAGTGTCCTTGGCGTCTCCTCTTTGCGGAGCCTCTGAGGCTGATGAATTCAGTCTCCCTTCCTGAGTTCTGCAACAATTCAAGCTGGAAGGTCCTAAAAAGGAAACAGGCCTCGGAGACTGTGTTTAGAAACATCCCTGGCAGCGATGTTGTGAGGGGAAATAGCTGTCTCCAGGCCTCCGGTTACTTGAGGGTCAGCCCCTTGTAGTTCCACCACGTGAAATACCCCTGTGAGTGGACATATGTTGGATAATGCTAATTTTTTTTGCTTGGAGTCAACCTCACTGGTTTTTAAAAAAATAAAATTAAAACAGCCATGAGAAACCATTTTTCACTTTTCAAATACTTGAATTGTTTTATAGTATTAATAGTAAATGCTGAGATGTGAGGAAGGGACATGAAATGATTTTCTAATATTCAGAGGTGGAAATACAGATTGGCAAACAACTTGGCAAGAGCCACAAAAATATTCATATTATTTTTGACCCATTGATATCACTTGGGAATTTATCCTAGGAAATAATTAGAAATGCAAACAGTGATTGATATACAAGAATGTTGTAGTAAGGACATTGTCTTCGCACAACTATTACAGCGAGCTCCAGAGCCTTCTCTCTCCTGTGCACAATGGCAACTCTTAAGGAAAAACCCATTGCACCAGTTGCAGAAGAAGAAGCAGCGGTCCCAAACAATAAGATCACTGTAGTGGGTGTTGCACAAGTTGGTATGGCTTGTGCCATCAGCATTCTGGGAAAGCCTCTGGCTGATGAACTTGCTCTTGTGGATGTTTTGGAAGATAAGCTTAAAGGAGAAATGATGGATCTTCAGCATGGGAGCTTATTTCTTCAGACATCTAAAATTGTGGCAGATAAAGATCACTCTGTGACCGCCATTTCCAAGATTGTGGTGGTAACTGCAGGTGTCCGTCAGCAAGAGGGGGAAAGTCGTCTCAATCTGGTGCAGAGAAATGTTAATGTCCTCAAGTTCATTATTCCTCAGATCCTCAAGTACAGTCTTGATTGCATCATAATTGTGGTTTCCAACCCAGTGGACATTGTTACATATGTTACCTGGAAACTAAGTGGATTACCCAAGCACTGTGTGATTGGAAGTGAGTGTAATCTGGTAGATTTCACTATCTCATGGCTGAAAAACTTGCCATTCATTCCAGCAGCTGCCATGGATGGATTTTGGGAGAACATGGTGACTTAAGTGTGGCTGTGTGGAGTGGAGTGAATGTGGCAGGTGTTTCTCTCCAGGAATTGAATCCAGAAATGGGAACAGACAATGATAGCGAAAATTGGAAAGAAGTGCGTAAGATGGTGGTTGAGAGTGCCTATAAAGTTATCAAGCTAAAAGGATATACCAATTGGGCTATTGAGTTAAGTGTAGCTGATCTTATTGAATCCACGATGACAAATCTATCCAGGATTCATCCAGTATCAACAATGGTGAAGGGGATGTATGGCATTGAGAATGAAGTCTTCCTGAGCCTCCCGTGTATCCTCAATGCTCGGGGATTAAGCAGTGTTATCAACCAGAAGCTAAAGGATGATGAGGTTGCTCAGCTCAAGAAAAGTGCAGAGACCCTGTGGGACATCCAGAAGGACCTAAAAGACCTGTGACTACTGAGCTCCAGGCTGTAGAAATTCAAAAACTGCAATGTGATTAACCCTGAGCCTTTAGTTTTTATCCATATACATGGATCATAGTTTGCTTTTATCTTCCTAAATAAGTGAATTTTGGCTCAAAGAATCAAAGCCCATGCTTGATTTAATGCTTGCAATCTGAGCCCTTGAACAAATAAAATTAACTATCATAGGAAAAAAAAAAGAAAAGAATGTTGTAGTAAACGCCTTTTTTGAAATCTGTCCAAAACAACTCCCATACACACTCACCTTTGCAGAAACTCCCATCCCCTCGTGGTTCAAATGACATCTTCCTACCTATCCCAGTTCCCTAGCAGGAAGCAGGTTGTACCCCTGCCCCAAACTGGACCTGTGAATGTTCCCACCACCTTGATCAACCATCATTTACTGGTCCAGAGATGGCCAGTTATTTTTCAAGTTGGATTTGTCTCATGCACCTGAAATAGTGCAGATGCTTACTACAGTATTATTTATGATAGCAAAAGTTTGAGACATAAAATGTCTTCCAGTGTAGGTTTGGTTAAATGAACTGTTATATACCTGTTAATAGAATACAGTATTATGATTGCCACCATCAGCATCAAATGTGCTGGGTAATATCTTCCATTTCTAAAAAGAGTCCTCCTTTCACCCACCGTGTTCTCCTCCATCCCACGCCCCATCTCTCTCCTGCCTTTCCACGAAACTCCTAGAAAGACTTATCTAGACTCACTGTCATTACGGTGCCTCCTCCCATTCTTTTCAGAATCCCTTCTAATCAGTCTCTGCTCCACCAAAACTGCTCTTGTCAAAGTCACCAATAACTTCCACATTGCCAAGTCCATTAGCCAGTTCCCAGTCCTTGTCTTTCTAGACCTTTTCAGCAGCATTTGACATAGTTGATGAATTATATTGTCTTGAAATGCTTCCTTTATCTGACTTCTGAATCTCGACTCTTTCTTGTTCTCCTACCTCCTTGTTCATGCTTTCTTTGTCTTTTTTTGCTGGTTCCTTTTCATCCTCACTACTTCTAGACATTGTAGTGCCTGAGAACTCAGTCCTCAGGTCTCTCCTCTTTTCTTTTTATACTTCTTTGGTGACCTTAACCTGCCCATGGCTTTAAATTCCATCTATATACCGATGACTTTCAAATTCTATCTCTGACATGGGTTTCTACCCTGAATTCCTGCTCACTCTACTTTTGCATTCGGATGTCAGAATTGTCCAAAATTGAATTCTTGGTTTCCCCTACACCCTAACACCCATCTTTGAAACATGCTTTCCTCCCAGTCTTCCAATGTAAGTAAATGGCACTACCATTCAACTTGTTGCCCAGGCCCATATATTAATAGTGGCTGTCCCTGGATAATATTAATATAATTACAGGTGATTTCTATTTTTCTTTACACTGTTGAATGAGCAGCATTGAGCAGGGGAGAAATCAGTCATATTACAGAAGGGAAAAGATTCAGGAAAAAACAATAGATACAGACTCTGTGAATTTAAGGAAACAGGTACAAGGCACAAAGACCTTGTGAATAAACTGGTAAAATAAGGAAGTAGAAAATGGAAACTAATGTTTGCATCCTTGTGACTAAGAAGGTGAGGTTACCAAGAGCAGCCAGGTTTGACCAAATGGAGCAGCAGGTCTGTATGTGAGAGTGGCAACTGCAGCACTTGGTATCATCACACGTGCTTAGACACACCATAAAGCTTGGTCTGGGTTCTAGGCTGGGTGAGAATGATTCCTGAAACTCAGCTCAAACTTCCTTCTCTTTAGAATTACTCCTTAAGTAGCACAAAGAGTCTTAATAGGACAAGGGTACAGGAGAGTGGACTTGGCTCCCCATTCATGTCTTATCTCAGAGAGGTGCACCTGAACTTAGCTCAGGCTGAGGGAAGTGTCTGCCAGGTCAGGAGAGCACGGAATTGCAGGCTCACTGGCTTCTATACCCCGAGCCATGACAGTGGCTAGAAACAACTGAAATTACCATACAAGGCAGCAACTCTGCTTCTCAGCCAGTCAGGTCATCTAAGCTGAAGGCCCCAGTTTCAAGCCTTGAAATTCTGCACCAGGGTAATCTTCCATTATCTGCACCTGCACTTCAGGACCAGATGTTTTCTGTTTCTGTCTGCCTGGGGGCTTTCTGTGGGCAAGACTAGCCATGGAAATCTATATGAGTCAGGGTTCTCCAGAGAAAAAGAACTAATAGGATATGTGTGCGTGTATATATATATATATATATATATATATACACATAGAGAGAGAGAGATTTATTTTAAGGCATTGGCTCATGTGATTGTGGAAGCTTGGCGAGTCCTAAATCTAATGGGGTAGGCCAGCAAGCTGGTGACTCAGGAACCAGTTGCAGTTTGAGTACGAAGGCAATCTGCTAGCAGAATTCCTTCTTGCCTGGAAGAGGTCAGGCTTTGCTCTATAGAGGCCTTCAACTGATTGGATGAATCCCACCCACATTACAGAGAGCAGCCTGCTTTACTTAGATGCACCGATTTAAATCTCATCCAAAAAACACCTTCCCAGAAACATCCACGATAATGTTTGACTAAATATCTGGGCACTGTGGTCCAGCCAATTTGACATATAAAATTAACCATCACGGCCGGGCGCGGTGGCTCACGCCCGTAATCCTAGCTCTCTGGGAGGCCGAAGCGGGCGGATTGTTTGAGCTCAGGAGTTCGTAACCAGCCTAAGCAAGAGCGAGACCCCGTCTCTACTAAAATTAGAAAGAAATTAATTGGACAACTAAAAATATATAGAAAAAATTAGCCGGGCATGGTGGCACATGCCTGTAGTCCCAGCTACTCGGGAGGCTCAGGCAGGAGGATCGCTTGAGCCCAGGAGTTTGAGGTTGCTGTGAGCTAGGATGATGCCACGGCACTCTAGCCCGAGCAACACAGTGAGACTCTGTCTCAAAAAAAAAAAAAAAGAAAAAAATTAACCATCACGACAACCTCACTTCGGTTATGGGATCTCTACTTTCTAATGAATCTCCATGCAAATGAAGTTCAAAGAGCCACACATGGTTTAACTGGCTCCACCTCGGGAGAATGTCAGAGAGACATCTGGGAAGGGTTTATGTAGTGGAGGGAACACGTGGGAGTTATATATAAATGGCTTAAATTGAGCCTGTGCACTTTGAAATTTCTGGGTTCCAAATGGTATTCTCTTTTCTTCCCCTGACTTCAGATAGAATCTATGTAGATAATGAATCACATGGCAGCATATCTGTGTTGTTCCGCCTGCTCTTCCCATTGGCATCAGTGCATAGAAGGAACCTTGGAATAGGGAATGTAGCCCGTTCATCTGTTGACATGTGGCCATTAGCCAGGGGCCACAGCAACTGTAGCTGCCTGCTGATTAGATTGCCATAGCCCAGTAAGGCCAGCCAGACCTGAATGTGATCATGGGAGAATAAGAAGAAAACAATATATACTTTGTTATTTTATTAATTTTCTGTTAAAATGTACTTTATGTAAAAAACACAAAATATTTTTTTAAAATAACAAATTTAAAAAATATACTTGGAGAAGAGGCGAGCAGAGAGTGAGGGATCAGGAAATAAGAGTATAAACAGCAAAACTAGGAAAGACACAAAAACAAATTTCAACCCCAATTACCCTGATTTGATCATTATACACTGTATTCATGTATCAAAATATCACGTGCACCCCATAAGTACGTATTATTATGTATCATTTTTTAAATGTTTGGGAAAATTCACCAATTAAAAAAATTTTTCACCTCTCAAAAACTCTTTCCTCTGTACCTCACTCAAGTTTACCAGTTACAATTGACCTCTTTGTTCTTGAATTCCTGCCATTAATCTAACCTTGAATCCTGTGTTCCTGGTGTTACCTGTTATTTAATCTTTAGCATCTATTTTTCTGAACTTGACCTATGACATTAAATCTGATTAATTTTATAATAAATGTTTATAGGAAGAGTCTGAGCTTTTCCCCTGATAGATGAATGAGGTTGCCTTTGTGATATTGATTTTTAAAATTTATTTTGCCATTTCTTTTTTATAAAAGCATAAATTGCAGGGCTGGCTGATCTGTTAGGGTTCACTGAGCTCAACTCTCTGGGGTTTAGGAAACTGAGGTCCAAAGTGGGTCAAAGACTTCTCAAGACCAATGTCTTGTGCAGAGTTGAGCCTAGGCTCCGGCTCACCTGATTTCCAGGCCTGTCTCCACTGCATCCCAGGGAGAAAAAGCAAGCCACGTCAAAGGGGAGACACAGAATCCCTTCCTGCCGACAGAGGAGGCACACGACTCCTTCCACATATTGCACGCTGGTTACTCTGGGAATTAATGGCTGCATTTGGTACTAAACAAAGTGGCTCACGTGGCCAATCTGGCCCAAGTGAAGGATCAGCAAAATGGAGACCTGAGCTTCTCTCGATGATTATCAGGAGCAGTCCCTGAAGGGGTGAGACAAACACATTAAACCCTCTGCAAAGCCAATTTGGGGCAATGGTCTGATTGCTGGATAAATCACATCAGGAAATTGAAATGAGGATGGCACAAGCAGCGTACATTATAAGGTAGCAAACAGTTCTCTTTACCTTGGAGAAATCACTCTATCAGAAGTGGAGAGGAACAGTGCAGAATGTCCAGGGAAATAAGGAGAGACAAGGAGGAAGAAAAGAACATATATGAGATACATAAATCAGAAGGATAAATGGATGTTAGAGGTGGTATAGAATTAAAAGAAAAGAAACTAGTAGCTAAAGACAGGGCTGAAAGGCCACCGAAGACTGCAAAGGAAACAAAAAAACCAAAAGTACACTTCCCTCTCAACGATTCCTTGACTTGGTGATTGATTCATAATGTATTTTTTATGCCAGGCTAGACTGACATGATCACAAAGCACAGTACTCCTGTCCTCTCTCTTTGCTAGCTTACACTCAGAGAATGAAAATCAGTGTGATGCTAAGTAAAGCGTGAGCAGGAGACTAAATTGATTGCTGTCTAGCTATCAATCATTTATTGACATATTCATTTATTCAAAACACATTTATTGAGCATCTAATATGTACCAGGCACTGTGCTAAGATACAGTAGTATACAAGATAGGTGTGGGCCTTGTCTTCATTGAGCTAACACTCTCACCGGAGAAAAAAAGCGATGTACTATTATACAAAGCCACGTAAAAGTAATTTAGGATATTAGCAACTCTACAGCTTGGGTGTCAGGACTATTCTGCTACATATAGTAGAAAACCTGAATAATAGCAACTTAAACAAATAGAGGTTTATTTTTCATGTGTAATAGGAAATGCAAGCAAATAGAGATTTATTTTTCATGCATAGAAATACAAATATAGGCAGTCCAGAGAAAGCGCAATTCCCAAATATGACTTCCTGCGCTGTGGGTAAGTGCAGGGATGTTGGCACCAGGCTTCCTGGACTGCTGCTGCTTATGAGTTCTACGAAATCTTGTTAAATCTTGGCTCAGTTACTTATTAGACATTGGGAAACTTACTTAACCTCTCTCCAGCTTTCCAGTTTTCTTATCTATAAAGTGGAGATGAAATAATAGCCCTCACCTCCTAGGCCTGTTGAAAGGATTAATAGTTTAATACCTGCAAACTTCTGGAATAGTGCAGGGAGCAATATAAAAGTGTTCTTTTAGTTGTGAATATTAGCCCTGCCAGCCTTAACAAGTTGGATTTTGTCCGCATGCTTGGCCTCTCCTGGTCTGTCTCAAGTAGGCTGCTGCATCCTGAGGCATCATACGGTATTCTGGACAGGAAAAAGGAGAAAGAAATGAAAATGGCATGCCAGCCCAATCCTGCCCTTTGAAAATGGGGAATACAAAAGCTTTTCTGAACATCCCACCCAGCAGGCTTTGCTGTCATCTCATTGGACAGAACTGTGTCACACAGCCACACCTGGCTGGAAGGTGGAGAACTGAGACTGTAGATGAGCTAAGAAGATCGTAGATGGGGGCTGGGGACTGGAATATGGGCACAGGATCAGCCGACAATGGTGTCTGCAGTGGCTTCTGTTCAGAGACAGCTAATGTTAACATTTGACATATTTCCATTTTTATGTGCACTTTTCCCTTAATTTACATGAATCAAACTGGTTGAACTGAATAGTCCCCTCTGTACCCACCTGAGTCCCATTTCTTCCACACAAGATAAGCCACCTCAAGTTATTCACTTCCAACCATTCCAACCAAATCAACAATTTACTACATTCCTGGTATGTATGCAGAGCTACTCTCTGTGCTGCAAGAGGACCTGGAAATTTAGAAATGATGCCTGACCTCACAGATCATACAATCTCTTTCAGTAAGAGGTGGCCTAAATGAAGGAAAGTGTAGAAAGAAATCTGGCCTTAAGAATCAAGAACCTTAGAAATGTTCATACCTTGAACCCAGAAATTTCATTCCAAGACTTTCCTCAATAAACGATCAGAAAGCCAGACAAAAATTATGTGCACAAAGATGTTGATTAACCACATGCTGCTTTCAATAGCCAAAAAGGTCACACAACTGGTTATTAAACCATCACAAAAATTGTGTTTATGAGGAGTTTTAATGTTATGAGAAACTTTATGGGTTTTCTTGTTTTTTTTTTTGAACAAGAGGCCACCTCTTTTGTTGGGGCTAGAGTGAGTGCCGTGGCGTCATCCTAGCTCACAGCAACCTCAAACTCCTGGGCTCGAGCAATCCTACTGCCTCAGCCTCCCAAGTAGCTGGGATTACAGGCATGCGCCACCATACCCGGCCAATTTTTTTTTTATGTATATATTTTTAGCTGTCCAATTAATTTCTTTCTAGTTTTGGTAGAGACGGGGTCTCGCTCTTGCTCAGGCTAGTCTCGAACTCCTGAGCTCAAACGATCCACCCACCTCGGCCTCCCAGAGTGCTAGGATTACAGGCGTGAGCCACTGCGCTCGGCCTTTCTTGTTATGTTTTTATGTTTATGTTTTCTATGTTATAAAACATAATATGAGAAAATGTTCATGAGATATTATTAAGTTGGGGGTCAGTTTACAAATATGCTTGACCACTGTACGGTATAGTGGCCAAGTATATGGGCTTTGGGGTTAAATAGACTAGCTCCAAGTTCCTTCTCTGCATCACACCAGTTGCTTATTTGGGGTCCATTTACCTAATTTCTCTAAGCCTCTAAATCCAACATGGAAAGATGGGGAGGGGAGGGGAAAAGTCATAAAAGGAAAGAAATACCTTAGCAAGGCACCATAGTAGGAATGAAAGTGGAGAACCCCACCAAGACCATCCCAGTCAGCAGTTTTCATTCGTTGTATCCTCCATTTCCTTACATCAGAATTTCCACCCAACTCACTTCAGTAAGGCTTCTATACCTGCTCACCCCAGAACACAGAACAGAAAATGCTTTTGTTGTGGTCACCAGGGACTTCCATGTTGCTAAATCTAATATTGCGCTTGACCTCTCTTAGGTACCAGAGTCATCAGTACCCCTTGGAGAAACTCTCCTTTCATGTCTTCTCCCAACTCTCCCCTGAGTCCTCTCCATTTCCACTGCTAGCTTCTACTCACCTGCTCCATCCCTGAATGTGGGAGTGTTCTAGATCCCAGCCTTGGGTCTTCCACTCCTATCTGAATGCTGCCTTTTAGGATGACTTCTGACGTTTCATCTTTAGCCCTGACATCTCCAATCAAACCCCACACTCATTTACCCAACTACCCACTCAACATCTCAGACATAGCAAGTACAAAAGAGAACTCTTGATTTTCCCACTAAAGAGTCTACTCCTTTCCCAGTCTCTCCTGTCTTAGTAAATGACATGTTCATCCACTGAGTTGCTCAAGCCCCAAACCTAGGTTCTATCTTTGATTCTTCCATTCCTCAAATCACTTTCTGCCCCCGCCACATTTAATGTGCCAGCAATCCTTACCAGCTGTAACTGCAAAATGTATCACTTCTGCTCTGCTCTGCCCTGACCTACACTATCACAGTCTCTTGCCTAGGTCAGTCACTAAACTGGTTTCTTAACTGGTCCCTGTTCCCATTCTTTCCTCTTGCATTAGTTTCCTATGGCTGCTGCAACAAATTGCCACAAACTTGGTGGCTTAAAACAATATAAATTTATTCTCTTACAGTTCTGGATGCCAGAAATCCAAAATCAAGGCATCAGCAGGGCCACACCCCCTCTGAAGGCAGTAGGGGCGAGTTTGTGACGGTTCATTTTATCTGTCAATTTCTCTGGGCCATAGGATGCCCAAATATTTGATCCAACATTATTCTGGGTATTTCTGTGAGGGTTTTTGGTTGAGTTTAACATTTAAATCAATAGACTGAATAAAGCTGATTGCCCTCCCTCACGTGGGTGGACCCCATCAGGCAACATATTCCACATTTGGGTATGTTACTCCTGCTTACTAACTAAGTGACCAAAAACACTGCTAGTTTTTTTTTTTTTTTTTTTTTTGAGACAGAGTCTCACTATGTTGCCCGGACTAGAGTGCCGTGGCGTCATCCTAGCTCACAGCAACCTCAGACTCCTGGGCTCAAGTGATCCTTCTGCCTCAGCCTCCCGAGTAGCTGGGACTACAGGCATGCGCCACCATGCCCGGTCCAATTTTTTTCTATATATTTTTAGTTGTCCAATTAATTTCTTTCTAATTTTAGCAGAGACGGGGTCTCGCTCTTGCTCAGGCTGGTTTCGAACCCCTGAGCTCAAACAATCCGCCCGCCTCGGCCTCCCAGAGAGCTAGGATTACAGGCGTGAGCCACCGCGCCCGGCCCAAAAACACTGCTAGTTTTGAGTGGGGCTCAGAACAAGAGAAGGGACCCGCAACAGGTCCAGGCTGCTGTGCAAACTGCTCTGCTACTTGAGCCAGAGGATCTAGCAGATCCAGTGGTGCCTAAAGTGTCAGTGGCTGACAGAGATGCTATGTGGAGCCTTTGCAGGCCCCACTAGGTGAACTGCAGTACAAGTCCTTAGGATTTTGGAGCAGAGCCCTGCCATCATCTGCAGATAACTGGTCTCCCTCTAAGAAACAGCTCTTGGCTTATTACTGGGCCTTAGCAGAGACTGAACACTTAACCATGGGCCACCAAGTTAACATGTGACCTGAACTGCCCATCATAAAATGGGTATCATCTGACTCACCACGCCATTGGGCATGCACAGCAGCACACCGTCATCAAGCGGAAATGGTACATATGTGATCGGGCCCAACTGGGCCAGGAAGGCATAGGCAAGTCACATGAAGAAGTGGTCCCAATGTCCATGGTCCCCCCTTCTGCTACATTGCCTCCTCCCAACTTGTACCATAGCCTCATAAGGAGTTTCCTGCTATCAGTTGACAGAGGAAGAGAAGACCTGGGCCTGGTTTATAGATGGTTCTGCACAACATGCAGGCACCACCTGCAAGTGGAGAGCTGTATCACTACAGCCCCTTTCTGGGGCATCTTTGAAGGATGGTGGTGACGGGAAATCCTCCCAGTAGGCAGAATTTGGGCAGTGCACCTGGTTGCTCACTTTGCTTGGAAGGAAAAATGGCCAGATATGCAATTATATACCAATTCATGGGCTGTGGCCAATGGTTTGGCTGGATGGTTAGGGGCTTGAAAGTAAAATGATTGGAAAATTGGTGACAGGAAATTTGGGGAAGAGATACGTGGATAGACTACTTTGAATGGGCAAAAACATGAAGATGTTTGTCTCCTGTGAATGCTCAGCAAAGAGTGATTTCAGTAGAAGAAGATTCTAATAATCAAGTGAATAGGATGACCTGTTCTGTGGATACCAGTCAAGCCTTTTTCCCCAATTACCTCTGTCATTGCCAAATGAGCTCATGAACAAAGTAGCCGCGGCAGCAGGGATGGAGGTTATGCCTGGACTCAGCAATGTGCACTTCCGCTCACCAAGGCCAACCTGGCTACAGCCACCACTGAGCGCTCTGTCTGCCAGCAGCAGAGGCCAACACTGAGCCCCCAACATGGAACCATTCCCTGAGGCCATCGGCCAGCCACCTGGTAGGAGGTCAATTACATCGGACCCCTTACGTAATGGAAGGGACAGTGTTTTGTTCTTACTGGAATAGAAACTTCCTCTGGATACAGACTTGCTTTTCCTGCATGCAGTGCTTTTGCCAAAACTACCATCTGTGGATTCACAGAATGCC
This sequence comes from Propithecus coquereli, assembly GCF_000956105.1. NCBI lineage: Eukaryota > Metazoa > Chordata > Mammalia > Primates > Indriidae > Propithecus > Propithecus coquereli. The sequence continues at coordinate 2,164,418 of NW_012146967.1, read as the reverse complement.
CTATCCACCATCACGCTATCCGCACGGCATTGCTTCTTGTCAAGGAACTCGCTCCATGGTAACTGAAGTGTGACAATAGGCCCATGCTCATGGAATTCCCTGGTCTTAGCATGTTCCCCAACACCCTGAAGCAGCTGGCTTGATAGCATGATGAAAAGGCCTTTTGAAGACTCAGTTACAGTCCAGCTGTGCGGCAATACCTTGTAGGGCCAGGGCAAGGTTCTCCGGAGGCTGTATATGCTCTGAATCAGCGTCCAGCATATGGTACAGTTTCTCTCATAATAAGGGTTCACAGGGCCAGGAATCAAGGGGTGGCAACGGGAGTGGCACCACTCACTATTACCCCTATTGACCCACTAGCAAAACTTCTGCTTCCTGATCCCCCAACCTTATCCTCTGCTGGCCTAAAGGTCTTAGTGCCAAAGGGAGGAATGCTTCACCACCAGACACAGCAATGATTCCACTGAACTGGAAGTCAAGGCTGCTGCCTGGCCACTTTGGGCTCCTCCTGCCTCTGAATCAATAGGCAGAGAAGGGCATTGCTGTGCTGGCTGTGGTGATTGATCCTGCCTGCCAAGGGCAAGTTGGACTAGTACTTCACGGTGGAGGCAGGGAAGAACATGTCTGGAATACAGGCAATCCCTTAGGATGTCTCTTACTCAGTATTACTGTGCCTTGTGATTAAGGCCAATGGAAAACTATAATAACCTAATCCAGGCAGGACTATTAATGGCCCAGATCCTTCAGGGATGACAGCTTGGGTTGCCCACCATGTAAAGAACTATGATCAGCTGAGGTGCTTGCTGGAGGCAAAGGAAATACAGAATGGATAGTGGAAGAAGGTGATCACAAATACCAGCTATGATCCCATAACCAGTTACAGAAACAAAGACTATAGTTGTCATGAATATTTTCTCCTTATCTTGTTATGAATGTTTGTGTGTATGGAAAATATCTTTGTTTTCTTTCCTCTCTTATTCCCTCATCATGCATCATAAGATATATTAACTTTATATTATAGTATTAATATTTAAGCATCATTAATTTTACATCATCATATTTAAGTTATGGAATGTCAAGGAGAAGAGTAAATGTCCCTCAAGGACTTTACTTCCTCTTCTAGGGAAGGAATTGTATATTTTTGGTTGTATGAAGGATAGCTATATCATGTTAAGCAGAATTATGACCTCGTTATTGTCTTCAATTGGAGATTAAGTATGGTTTAATAAGATGTTGACAAGGGGGGTAGACATGTGATGGTTAATTTTATGTGCCAACTTGACTGGACCATGGGGTGCCCAAATATTTGGTCGCACATTATTTTGGGTGTTTCTGTAAGGGTCTTTTTGGGTGAGTTTAACATTTAAATCAATGGACTGAGTAAAGCAGTTTGCCCTCACTGACACGGGTGGGCCTAACCCAATCAGTTGAAGGCCTACATGGAGCAAAAAGGCTGATTCTCCTGCAAGTAAGAGGGAACTGCCTGATTGTTTTGGAGCTGGGACCTTGGGATTTTGGAGTCCAGCTGAAACATTGGCTCTTCCTGGGTCTCGAACCTGTTAGCCTTCGGACTGAAATTACAGCATCGGCTCTCATGGTTCTCTAGCTTTTGGACTCAAGCAAATTACACCATCAGATCTCCTGGGTCTCCAGCTTGCTGACTGCAGATCTTAGGACTTATCAGCCTTCATAACCACATGAGCCAATTTTTCTAATACGTAACAAGCAAACATACATACACACGCATCTGTCGGTTCTGTTTCTCTGGAGAACCTTGACAAATACAGAAATCCTCTTTCCTTCTTCCAGCTTCCGGTGGCTCCAGGCATTCCTCAGCTTGCGGTGGCATCACCCTCATCTCTGCCTCCCCTTTCAAAATGCCTTCTCCTCCGCTGTGCCTTCTCCTCTCTCGTTAGGGGACATACCCTCCCCTAAGTCAGGAAAATCTCTTGTGATGTCGTTGGATTTAGGGCCCACATGGGTAATCCAGAATGACCTCATCTTGAGATCCTTAATTATATCTGCAAAGACCCTTTTTCCAAATAAGGTCACATTCACAGGCTCTAGGGATTAGGATGTGGGCATATCTTTTTAGGGCCACCACTCAAACCACTACATCTCCCTACAGCCTTTTCCCCCTTCTTAGGGAGAGTGACTTTGTATAACAAATCAATCGATGTCACTCCTCTGATCCTTATAATGTTCCAGTGGCCTTCGTTTGTACTTAGAAACAAACCCAATTGCTGAGTATAGCCTACAAGGCCCTACACCCTGTGGCCCCTACATACCTCTCTGACCTCACCTCTGCCTCTCTGAGCTCAGGCCAGGCCACACCAGCCTTCCGTCAGTTACCAGAGCCCCCCACACTTACTTTTCCCTTAGGACAATTACGTTTACTATTCTCCCTGCTCAGATGCTCCATTCCCTATTGTCACACTCTTAGCTCCAACTTGTCATTTAAGTCACAGCTCAAACATCACCTCCTGAGTAAGGCCTTCCCTGAGTACTCAACCTAAATTAGTGCCCTCTGTTCAGACTCCCTACCTTGGCACCCTGCTCTAGTTCCTTCATATTATTTAGAAAATTCTGGAATTATCTGGTTTTTATATTTGCTTACTTGTTTATTGTTCATATTCCACGACTGCAGAGACTTTGTCCCAAAGGACATACACCACCTACACAGAGAACACCCAGTGCCTAGAACAGTGTCTGGCCATAGCTGGGCACAGCATAATAATAATAATAATGTTAATAATAACAATAATAATACAAGCAATGCTAAGATGAATGCCTTTCATTGTATAGTGTTGTGTTGTTTACAAAGCAATTCCAAGTATGGTGTTAGAGGTAGAGAGGGCTATTTTTTGGCTATCCTAGAGGCTGACATTCAAAACTGAGGACAAAAGGTGCTAGATGCCTCATATTCCAAGCTCAAGGAACTTTCCAGAAGTCACTGGCCATTGAGATCATCTATCTTCCTTCAGGGCTTTCTGAAAAGGCCCAGAACTGATACAAATACCTTCATCTACTCTCATTCAACCCTCACGTAGGACGCAATGTCTATAAGAGAATAGGGAGAGAAAGAGATCATTGGCCTTAAAGGAAACGCAGTATTTGTGGTGAGAGGACATTCCCTCCCCTAAGTCAGGAAAGTCTCTTGTGATGTTAGTTGCTAGGGACTGAATCATGTCCCCCTAAAATTCACATGTTGAAGCCCTAACTCCCAATGTGATGGTATGTAGAGATAGGGCCTTTGGGAGATAATTCGGTTTAGATGAGGCCATGAGGCTGGGGCCCTCGTGATGTCCCTTATAAGAAGAGGAAGAGATACCAGAGAGGTTGCACTCTGTCATATGAGGACACAGTGAGAAGGCAGCCACCTGCAGGCCAGAAAGAAGACCCTCACCAGAATCCAACCATGCTGGCACCCTGACCTCAGATTTCCACTCTCCAAAATTGTGAGAAATGCATTTCTGTGTTCCAGCCCCCCAGTCCATGGTATTTTACTATGGCAGCCTGAGCTAACTGAGACATTAGGGGTGCTTGCACAAAGACGAACTTCCCATTCCCTAGTGGGTTGTTTGCTGATCTCTGGTACCTGCTGGGCCCACTATCAAGCTGTCCCCAAGCATACTGTGGTGAGAGAGAGCTCTTGGAAAGTGTTCTAGAAGCCTGAAAAATAGCCCATAAACCTTTTCATTCTTCTCTCTACTATGGGAAAGAAGAATGGGTGCTGGAAGTGTGCAGTCTTGCATTTGGGGCCTTGGGAAACAGACTGTTGCTCACTTACCTATTACTGAAGATGGGTGTCTGGGTGGAACGGCCCACACCCACAGGGCTGGAAACATCCACGGTGCGGTGTGGTGTGGCTGGGAAGAAGACAGGGAAAGCCCACTCCATCCTAGTTCTCTGTGGCCTTTAGAGGACACAGAAGAGTAACTTGGAAACTTCTGTGGCTTCACTGGGTGAAGCAATACCAAGGTAAGGAGAGCAGCAGGAGGTGTGAGCAGCGCCGGTGACTACTAGGCCAAGTGACGGATGCCAGCCAGGAGAAGTCGCTGGTCCTCACTGATGAACGAGCCAGAATACCGCCCCAGGGAAAAACCCACACACACCTGCAAGGAGACCACCACTCCAGCAGAGGGCGCTGGCATCAGCACCAGCCAGAACCAGAGGGAAGCCAGACACAACGCCTTTACGCTGCCCCTTGTGGGCAATCACAGAACAATACCTCTGCCTCCGCTGGCTGTCCTCTGTGCCCTCAGTTTATATAAGAGCCCAGGGACAAAGTGCAGGACAATTATCTCACAGCTGTACCTGGTCTTCTCCTCTAAGCTTCCAGGGCCCCAAAAAAGAGTGATCCGCCTGGGGCCAGGAACACAGCTTTTAATCAAGCCTGATATTGAGGTCATGAAAATGAACAGAACTGTGTCTTAAACTCTGAAATAAGACTGCCCACGTCACAAGGCGACTAGAAAGTTATTAAAACTGTCAAAGATACCCAAGGCAGCATCACCCAGGGGAAAAGAGCAACACAACACGGCACAGTTGGAAGCAATGACTGGGAAAAATAAAACTGCTTCATAATTATGATACCCAAAAGGATTGAGTGATTGCATACACACTATTATAAATTTTAGCCTCAAAAATCAGTCTGTGAAGTTAGTTGTTATTATCCCATTATAAAGATGAGAAAAGAGAAACCCAGGAATCCTGTTACAATGATTTGTCCGAGGTCACAAAGCTAATAAGGAGTAGAACCAAAAGCTCAGCTAGAAGTCCAGTGGTCTTTTCAGTAACAACAAAATCACTATTACCTTTTATTAAGCGGCTACAGTGGAAGCTGATTCTGAACTAAGGACATTAGTTAGAGTACCTCCTGCAATCCTTACAACTCTCCTGTGAGGCAGATTTTCCTACTTTCACTTCGCAGGTGAGGAAGCTGCCTCTCTTGTCGTGGGTACCCAGCACACCAATCTGCACAGCACTGTGTGTGTGGGTGGGTAAGACACAAGTCCTGCTTTCTGTGGCTCGCAATAGCGTTGTGGCAGCATACAGCCAAGTCAAAGCTAAGTCACAAATCAAAGTAGAGAATTAGTAAGTAGCAAATGAAAGACATGGTCTATAGGGAATCTGGACGTGGAGAAGGGCTTTATTGCCCAAGGCTTCAAGAAAGAAATGACATTTTTACTGGTCCTAAAAGATTGTCCAGATCTGAGAGGCTAAGCCTGGAAATAGTGAGATGGGACCCTAAGAGATAAAGTAGGGAAAGGCCACAAAAGTGGATTCCAGGGACGCTAAGTACTCTAGTCTGGCTCAAGATGACTCTTCAGGAACAGTAAGCCTTTACTACATGCTAGAACTTTCTCCTTATCCCTTCTCTCTCTACCCCTCCAAACTCCCTGCACCTGACTTATTCGTAACTCATCTGTTCAGTTTCAGCTTGGACATCACTTCTGCCAGGACACCTTCCCTAACTCCTCTCATGGGTTTGCACTGCACTTTGCACTGTCCCTCTCCCCTGTTTCAGTACCCATTGCCTTGTGATCCAATCGCTTGTCGCTTGCCTGAGTCCCCCGCCAGTCTATAAGCTGCCTGAGGAAGATCTCCTGGGTTTTGTTCACGATCAGTGTCTAGCAGTGTCTGGGACACTGAATGCGATCCAAAAAAATACTTGTTGAATGAATGTCTGACCATCTATAGGTCTCTTTACATGCCAGCCTAAGGAGTTTTGACTCCATCCCCAACTCACTAGGGAGTCATTCAAGATTCTGGAGCAGAGGAGTGACATATTAATAAAACAGGATTTTTAAAAATAAAGTTTTTTAGAATAACTTTAAATCTATAGAAAACTTGTAAAGATAGTACAGTGTACTCATATACCCTTCAACCAATTTTCTCTGTTGTTAACATCTTACATTTATCATGACTAAGAAACTAACATTACTGTTACTATTAACTAAACGTAGACATTATTTAGATTTCATCAGGTTTGGTTTTTTTTTCATTAGTGTCCTATGTGTTTTCCAAGATCCAATCTAGGATGACACATTTTTTTTTTTAAAAGAGATCTGACAGGGATAAGCAACCACAGAAAGACTCCTGGTGAAGAGACAGTTGATGAGAATTGTTGAAATCCTGGTTTAGGGACCTTGCCTAAGGAGATGACAACAAGCATGAATGGGTGAGCGGGAGGACACATTGATAAAGAAAAAAATCTTCACTTGGTAAGAATTTAGAGATAATCTCTTGGTCTCCTTGCTGTTCCTAAAATTCAACGCCTGCCCCTGGCTCGGGGGCTTTCTCAGTGCAGCTTTCTCTGACCCAATTTCTATTCTGTCCCTAACACTCTATATCCCTCTTTTCCTGCTCTGTTTTTTTTTGTTTTGTTTTGTTTTGTTTTTTGTTTTTTTCCTCCTTAGCATTCGTCACTACATGCTAAATAATTGACTTATTTGTTCTATTTATTTTTGGTTTCCTTTATGAGTGATTCTGTCTGTTTTGTTCATTTCCCTATCCTGCAGCCTAGAATGTTCCCAAGCACACGAGGAATCCATGCTAAAGGGACTAGCCGATAGGGACTCTAGGATTTTGAATCTGGGTGATGGTGGGAAATGGTGGTTTGGCTGGCAGAAATAAGATGCCTAAGAAAGTTAGCTTGGAGAGAAATACTCAGTATCTGACATCTGTCATAAGTGCTGCAAGCATGGCAATCATCACTGAAAGGAATAGAGGAAGAAAATCCTCGATGTTTAATGTCCCCCACCCACGGTCAGCGAGCTCTGCCCGAACCAGTCTCCCACCACTGGAGAGCCATCGTCCCCCACGCACTGCTGGTATCATTTCACTCTCCACAGTGCCCACAATGTCCAAGCACTGGACACACAGCGAGCCCACTGAGGCTGTTGTCCTGGCTGGACTGAGAACTACCTAGATGACTTTGAGTCCTTCAGTTCAGTCTCAACTTCCTCATCAAAAAAATGAGAGTGCAGGAAATGATTGCTAAGGTTTCCCCAAGCTTTACAGATCCGTGATTCCAGGACCAAAAGACTATAAGCTAAACCATTGCATAAGAGGTCCTCCCTAACCTTCATAGTCTGTGATTCTAAGAAGGGTACAATGTGGCCATCCTTATGCTCAAACAGCCATGCAGAGCCAGACAACCTGGGTGGGCCAAAGAGAGGCCCTCTAAGGTTGCAGAGCAAAGCTGTTTCCTTCAGGATGATGGCTGAGAAAGGTTGGAATCTTGCCCTCTAGCCTGAATTCATTGTCCCTGCATATGGTAATCTCATTCTTAGAGTGCCACCTACCGGTAAAGAGCTTTTCAGCCGCAGATAAAATGTGCAAAAGGGTTGGTATCTCTCCCTAATCTTGAGCTTTAATGGGTGTGTTTCAGGAAAGAGTGTCAGGTTCATATTTAAAAACAAACCCTCTCCCATAGAGTGGCTTCCATAACAGCGTTAACATTTAGAAAGAAAAAGGAAATGGAGCTTTGCAGGCCTTATTCAGTATTCATAACGAACCAAACCTTTAATTTGGTCTTCTTCCTTATAAGGGATTGATCCCTTGCTTAATAAAGCAAGCATTTTCCTGAAAGGCCACGCGTGTTAACCAAAGCTGAGTTGAGAGATTCACATTTTAATTGCACTAAGGGAGATCACTGCTCTAAAGAGTCCCGAGGGTAATCCTTTTCTAAAGGAAAACAATCACTGCATAATGTTTGCTTTGGTAAGTTCAGCCTCTCATTTATTTTGTTTTAAATCTAGGCCCACCTGTTCTCGTGACACGGGTTCTGGGCAATTTTACATGACAGCCTTTAGCTCACACCCTCTTTAAAAACAGGCCAAATACACTCAAAACCCATTTTGAGCTGGTAGTGAGGCATGTGTAAGAGGTTATTTACGATGTGCTACGCCAGCCTGGATCTGGTGGGGGCAGGGGTGGGGGAGGCCCTGCTCTTATCTTTCCCAGAAACCTTTGCCCAGGATCCCTGGCTTGTCAAATGTTGTCCTTAGCAACTACTACCACTCTAGGGTGCTTGAAACCATTGTTTAGACTCTATTATAGTTTTGCTACTAGCCCATCCCCCAAAGAGCAGAATTTAGTCTAAGACAGACTTCAGGGGATTCGTTACTGTAAGACAAAAAAGGGCCTATTTTAAAAGGATTAAATTCTGACTTTGTTGTAGGCCAGGAGGGGAGAAGACAATGTAATGAGTTCAGAGCACCTGATGACAATCTGTTCGTATCAAGCAGGATAACTTAAGCTTTCCAGGCTAAGAGTCCTTTAAAAGATAGTTTGATATTTTCTGCCAGGAAAATAAAGTTCTGGGAAATCTCAGGATGGAATTAAATAGTTAAAAGCTTGGGTGCTAAGATCGGAAAGAACTGAATATAAATCTCATTCCTTTTACTCAGTCATTTAAAATTCTGGGTAAGTTACTCATTTTTGCGGCTCAATTTTCTCAGCTATAAAATGGGATAATAAGAGCATTTACCCTATCAGGCTGTTGTCAGGATTAAGTGTGATGCACAGCATTAGACACCTAATAAGGGCTCAATAAATGGTAGTGATCATTATTAATAAAATGTAATAGTTCTTTAGTTAAAATTGATAAGTGGATTAGATGCCCAGACTGAGGCAGTGGAAAGGACATTGGGTCGGAAATCAGAAGACCTCAGGTTTTGACCCCAGCTCTGTTTGTAACTTACCTGTATGACTTGGGACTAGTGCAGTTGGTTCCCTTTGGGCCTCGGTTTCTTCATTTATTAGATAAAATCACTAGTGTATTTGATGCTTTTCAACTCTGAAATTAAATGAGATCTCTTACTTTAAAAGTGGTTTTAAAGTTCTGAGTTATGGAAATATATTATTATAAAAATGATTATTCTGAGGTTAAGAAAACATTTCAATCAAATCTTCTTTTTTTTCTTTTTTTTTAAATCACGTCTTTAGGTGGAGTATTTTCCCTCACATTGCAGTTGTCATAAATATGAGAACATTTGAGAGCACAAAGACTTCCTTGTAGATTGTTATTAAAGGTTCAACGAGAAATGAGGTCAGGGGACAGCAGAGTGTGAACACTGATGGCAGAGCAGCATAGAGCCCTGTGCAGACCTTGTCAGGGCCTCTCTTGATGGGGCTGGGACAGTTCCAAGGGTTTAGCATGTTGGCTTCAACTGCCCATTGAACTGAATTATGTCAAATGGAGGAGCTGCTTCTAAAATAAGCAAATATCCCCCAATGATCAGATTTTAACTAATACATTGTTAGTATTTTAACTAATACATTGTTAGTATTTTATAATACTGTGTAACTAATACATAGTATTAATATATAATACAATGTAACTAATTATCAGATATATCCTACTTTATTTTATCACAGTGTTACTGAATAGACTCTCTTCTCCCTGTTTGACTTCTCAGAGCCACCTGAAAGGAAGTTTAGGTATTAATTAATTATGTAATTAATTAATACATAATACAATGTAACTAATATATTGTTAATATTGTTAGTATTTTAACTAATACATTGTTAGTTTTAACTAATACATTGTTAGTTCAAACTGCTGAGTACAACATGTGGGAAAATGACCTGTAATCAAATCAGACCGCCAATGTGAGGTCAGCCAAGAATGGAAGTAATTTTGGATATAGAAATCAAATTTATGACTTGTCTTAGTCCACCAGCTTTTATTGATTCTTTGGCTAGGTTGGGGATAGGTAGAGTTAATGTAGCTAGTCTGAAGGCTGCTGGCCTGCTGAGCAGTGGAATTCTCTTTTCAAGAAAATCTAACTCCATCTCAACAATGAAATAATCCAGGGCAAGACCCTTAGGAACCATATAAAGCCAAGTTGTAGGTATTGTATATTAACCTTTGACAAACAAAGCATACTAGAACGGCCGGGCGGGTGGCTCACGCCTGTAATCCTAGCTCTCTGGGAGGCTGAGGTGGGCAGATTGTTTGAGCTCAGGAGTTCGAAACCAGCCTGAGCAAGAGCGAGACCCCTGTCTCTACTAAAATTAGAAAGAAATTAATTGGACAACTAAAAACATATAGAAAAAATTAGCCGGGCATGGTGGCGCATGCCTGTAGTCCCAGCTACTCGGGAGGCTGAGGCAGGAGGATCGCTTGAGCCCAGGAGTTTGAGGTTGCTGTGAGCGAGGATGATGCCACGGCACTCTAGCCCAGGCAACACAATGAGACTCTGTCTCAAAAAAAAAAAAAAAAAAAAAGCATACTAGAACTAAGGAATTTTCCAATAAAATCTAATATTTCCTTTACCAGGGAACTTATTTGATTGGCTTTGCTTTGTTTTAAAAATAAGTGAATTATATTCAAATGGAATTGCTTGGGACTGGGAACTACTTTTTAGGTCATCTCAGAAAACCAACGCCACACATTTTTATCATTAAACTAAAATTACATAAAGGACAACTATAACAACAAAACAAAGGTTTCCCTTAATGCCAGAGCCCAAAGAGAACCATGAGCAATACCTTAGAGTATTTTTTCTGTATGTCTATATGTAGGTGTGAATAAAATTAGGATAGTCTATGACTTTTTTTAATAACTATAAAGAAAATTCCAGCATGATTTGAAAATCAAAAAGATTGCTGAGAAATGAATAATGCGTAAGTTAGAAAACTAAAACTTAACAATACTTGAAACTCAGGTGAGCATTTAACTGATACTTTGGAGTAGATTATAATTTTAGAAAAAAATAATTTGTAATTTAAAAGATGTGCTCTTCTTTTCAGAGATATCTTTTTTCCGTCAAATCTATTTGTGTATTTTGCAATTTTTTTTTGCTATTTATCTCTACAACAGCAGCCCAAGACCATTTATTTATGTCCTGTACATCTTTTTTAGTCCTCCCACCATTGGAAAGAGACTTCAAAGCACCCCCCAAATTGTAACCATAAAGATTCTCATTAAACAGGTGAAAGTTACATGACTGAATATGTTGTATAGTCCTGAGACCGAAGAGATTATATTGTCAATTGAGAATAAAAGATTGTAACTAAAACTGATTGAATATAAAGAGACATTACAAAGATCTTCTGTGTATCAATAACTTTTAAATGAGTCTGTGATTTGCTATCTTAAGCTTCAAGGACCCTGTGTCTATCAATGTAGCCATGTTATCTATGGGATCTCTTATGGGATTGGGAGAATACATTTCATTATACGACTCATAACTATATTACGTGGCTTAGAGCTGTATACTTTATGTTGTCATGTGAAACTCGACCAGGTTCTCAAGTACCATCTATGTAAAACACATACACGGCAATCCAAACCAAAAGATAGCCCTGCTTCAGAAACACAGTTTAGCGGATTGGAGTCTATTGTGTTAGCATGGTTCTAATTCGTAGGGAGAGAATTTTTGAATCTGAAGAAGAATTGAGGTGCAATGAGTTCTGCTAAATATCCAGTAAATAATAATAAACACCAATGTGAATCGAGATACTTACGTGAATTAATTTATTTAATCCTATGAGGCAAGTCTGTTAATGTCCCCGTTATACAGATGAGAAAACTGGAACATAGCTAGTAAATGGCAGAGCAGGATTAGACCCCAGGAAGCCTGGCCCAGAGCCGATGTGTTTAACCAACAGGACACTCTCTCTTAACTCTTCTCATTAAAAAAACAAAGATTCACTAAGGTAAATTCCAGGCTCTCCCCCGGTGCTTGGTCTATTTAACTCAGTCACCTTTCATCTTTCCGAATTTGGTGTCCTTGCTTCCCTGGAGAATTTCCCTGGTTCCTGAGGCTGCATTTGGTTCATTTTCTTTACTTGCCCTCCTGGTATCATGTATTTCAACCAACATAACCCCAATTATAATTTTTGGAAATTACTCACTGAATTAACCGTCCTCCCCAGTAGAATTCTTCAAGAGGGCAGGGACTGCAGGGTAGACGCATGATAAATCTTTATTGTATGAGTAAATAAATAAGCACATCCTATCTGTCATTGATCATGGGAGATGATAGAGGAAATATGCCCTGTGTAATATGAAGCATGCCACAATGCGGAAAAACATGGTGTTATGAAAACAATTAACCAAAAAGCAGGCAGAAGGCCCAGCAACAGAGATCAGACATGACATCTGCTGGTGGTTCTGTGTATAGAGGACAGGCTGGTTCTCAAACAGAAAACGCATGGCATGGCCCACTGTCTGGCTGCCAGCACCTGTTCATTCATCCAGGCTGTCAACCTTTACTGGGCTCTCACATGGTTCTGCCCTCAGAAGGGCATGACATAAAATAGAAGCAAGCATTACCAGCCTGACAAATTCTGGCTGCAAATGCTGGAAGGAAAAAAAATAAAAATAAAACAGTTCACTTACACCAACATCAAAGCTAGCTGCAATCTGTCCATGCTTTGTGTCGTTTGTCGGGCTTTACAAAAAGAAGCAGACAAACCTCAAAGACTTGTTGATTTAGTAAAAATAGTGTCTCTATTTTATCATGGGCTTCTAATGAGTATCGCTTATCTTTACTAATTTGACATTGTTCATTCCATTTGGAACCCTGTACTTGTATTTTAATTCCAGTTTAGTTTGTTTATTCATTGAACACATTTTTATTTTTATCGAAGACTTATTATATGCCAAACACTGTGCTAGTATCTGGGACATAAGTGCAAACAAAACAGATGCAACCTCACTCACAGTGTAGTCTAGTGGACGATACTGATGTGTTAACAGGCACTTGCAAAAACGATAGGGACTTCTGGCTCCTGCATTCAGGGAGATTTTTAAATCCTTTACTTAAATGGTAAGCAAAACTAGATGTATATGCATTTTTCACTGTTTTCGGCAGATTCTTAATCATCTTCAATCTGACGGTTGAAATGAGACAAAACTATTATACATGCAAAAGTCACAAGCATAAACACTGCATCCAGCTCAGCTATTTTGAACTAGAAGTACCATGTAATTGGGGCCAGGCAAGGGCAGCTCTGAATTAATCCCTAAAAGGTCTGGTTTAGAAATTCTATGTAGAGACTGTTTAAAGGGAACAAAAAGGCAGGTGTTATAGATTGCGGTTTTGTTCTCCAGCATTCTCTCTCCTCCCTCCCTGTGATATAATGATGCTTCCACACCTCCCTGACAGCAGGCTTGGCCACGTGGCTTGTTTTGCCTAACAAACTGTGCATAGAGGTGTCGTATGCCTCACTCAAGCAGAAGCTTTAAGAGCTTTCCAGTAGTTCCGCATTACTCTTTTCCTTCTGACACAAAGCAGACCTGTCCTAGGTATGGGCCTCTCCTTGGGCCTAGGCTCCAGAATGAAAAAGGCACAGAGCAGAGCTGACCAGTGAGTAGCCTGTAGTAGGAACAAGAAGTAAACCTTTGTGGTTGTAAGCCATGGAGATTTGGGGAGTTGTTTGTTATTGCATGTAACCTAGCAACGGTAGACTAGATCAACAAGTTTCAGAGTCACCCAGTGGGATTCAAATAGAGGCTTCAGGGGAGACACAATATAGACATAGAATAAACACAACTTTCTAGAGCAAGCCAAGAAATTAAATGCAAGAGAAGTCGTTTATAGTCAAAAGAACAAAATGAGATTTGAAAGATAATTTGAATAACCATGAACAAGCTTGATGTAGTATCTCTTTAGAGTACACTAAGCCTAAGAACAGAAAAGTATGCATTCTTTTCTTTTTATATATAATATCTTTTTAGAGACGGAGTTTTCACTTACCCAGGCTGGCCTTGAACTCTTGGGTTCAAGCAAGTGTCCCACCTCAGTCTCCTGAGTAGCTGGGACTACAGGTGTGCACTACCTCACCCAGCTCGTTCTTTTCTAGCTCCATGGAATAATTTATGAAAAATGACTTGTATTGGGAGGCTGAGGCAGGAGGATCACTTGAGCCCAGGAGTTTGAGGTTGCTGTGAGCTAGGCTGACACCACAGCACTCTAGCCCAGGCAACAGAGTG
>NW_012146967.1:2146678-2150114 GCF_000956105.1 Propithecus coquereli | reverse complement strand
TGGCACATGCCTGTAGTCCCAGCTACTCGGGAGACTGAGGCAGGAGGATCGCTTGAGCCCAGGAGTCTGAGGTTGCTGTGAGCTAGGCTAACGCCACGGTACTCACTCTAGCCAGGGCAACAGAGAGACACTCTGTCTCAAAAAAAAAAAATAGAAAATACTTAGAACTGAACGATTATTTGTCAATATTAGTGAGATATAACTATGGGAGTATTTGGAGGGACATTTATAGTTCTTTAAATGCATGTATCACAAAAGAATAAAGGCTAAAAATTATTTGACTGAACATCCAACTTTAGAAGTTAGAAAAAGAACAAATAAACCCAAATGAAAGTAGAAAGAGAGAAAGAATAAATATAAGAGCTGAAAGTCAGAGAGAATAAGCACAGCACAGAGAGATTCAACGAAACTAAAAAGTTGTTTGGCTTTTTTCCTTATGAACGGGGTGACCTAAAAATGTTTGGTTTTTTTTTTTTAGACTAATAAAATTAACAAATCTCTGGAAAGACTAATTAAGAAAGAAAAGGACAAATAAATACTATTAGGATAAAAAAGGCATATAATTAAATATTAAAGAGATAATTAAGAGGATATTACAGACAACATTGTAATGGCAAACACCTAGAAAAATATAACTTACCAAAACTGACACCAGAAGAAATTAAAAAAAAAAAAACCGTAATAGTCGTATAACCTTTAAAGAAGTTGAATAATTATTCCAAAATCTCCCCACAAAAAATACCATGTCCGTATAGTATCATGTGAAGATTTTATCAAATATTTAAGGAACAAATAAATCCAACTTTAAACAAATTTCTAGGTTATAGAAATAGAGGAAATGCTTTTAGAAAACTGATTATAGCAATAAATAAAAAAATAAAATTTGTCATGACAAAGTTGATTTCATTCCAGAAATTTAAGATTGGTTCCCCTTTTGTAAAAGTTTTAATATACTACAGTCATAAATTAAGGGATAAAAAATTATATGATCATCTCAACAAATGCAGGAAAACAATTTAATAAAATTAAACATTAAATCATGACTTTGAAAAAAATTACTTGCAGCAAAATAGAAGCAATAGACGAAAACTTCTCTAATTTAATAAAAGTTATCTAGAGAAAGGAAGCCATAGCAAAAATCATGCTTAATGGTGAAATATAAAAATAAAAATACTCTTTTAAGGTCAGGTACAAGATTTTATTTAATATTAGATCTTAGCCAAAGAAGTAAGATAAGAAAAAGAAATAATATAGATAAGGGTTGAAAAGGAAGAAACAAAACTGTCATTGTTTGCAGATGATAGGATTGTCTACATAGAAAACTCTATTAAAATAAAGTTTAAAAATTAATATTAAATATTTAATTTAAAAATTAAGTAGAAGGTTAATAAAGATGATGGTTACAAAGTCAGTGTACAATAATAAATTGCATTTGTATATCAACAACAAAGAGGATTTATAATAACAACAAAAAGTTACTTAAAAATAAATCTAATAAAAGATGTATAGGACCTCTATAGAGAAATTATAAATCGAATATTAAAAGACATTAAAGAATACCAAATAAATGCCAAAAGATATATGGTATATATCTTATGAGATATATTTTATATATATAAAATATCCCAACAATTTAGTGTTGAGGATGGTTTGTATGTGTGTGTGTGTGTGTATCTGATAAGTTGATTCTATACATTATATGAAAGTACCAAACCAATACATTCACTGAAAAAACATGATAGATATACCTTCCCTATCAGATAGTGAGACAAACTGACTAATGTAACAGAATATACAGCCCTGAAACAGACTCTAATATGTACACAAACTTGATTTGTTACAGAGCAATTACCTATTGCTATGTCACAAACTACTCCAAACTTTGTGTCTTAAAACAGAAACCATTTTGTAATTTCTTACAATTCTGTGGATTGACTGGCCAGTTCTTCTTCTGGTCTCACCTTGATTCAGTCATTCAGTTGCATTCAGCTATTTGGTAGGCTGAGCCAGAAGGTCCAAAAGACTGATCTTGCATGGCTGGGACCTTGGTGCCAATTGTTGGCTGGGGTGTCCCAATTCCTTTCCATGTGACTTCTCTCTGTTTGTGAAAGCAGTCACTAGATCAGCCCAGATTCAAGGGGAAGGAAATCAGACCCTACCTCTTGATGAATGCAGTGGCAAACACAAGGAAGGAAAGAATTGATCATCGCCGTCTTTGGGGACTATCCAACACAGCTGGAATTGCAGGCTAGGATTGAGAAATGGAGGGTTTATACAATAGGTTATTCATATTGAGTAAATTGTAATTGGACTCTTATTTCACACCATAAATTAAAGGTCTAAATGTAGAAAGTAAAACTATGAAACTTTTAGAAATCAAACAGGAGACTGTATTTAAGACCTTGGAAGAAGAAAAGATCTCTGAAGCAAAACACAAACAGGCACAAACTGTAAAAGAAAAGATGAATTAAACTCAACTACATTAAAATGCAGAACTTCTGTCCTCAGAATATCATAAAAAAATGACAAGATATATTACACATTGGGAAAAGATAGTTGTAACACATACAACTGATAAAGGACTATTATCCAGAATATATGAAGAATTCCAAAATATCAATAAAGAAA
Source organism: Propithecus coquereli (assembly GCF_000956105.1). Classification (NCBI taxonomy): domain Eukaryota; kingdom Metazoa; phylum Chordata; class Mammalia; order Primates; family Indriidae; genus Propithecus; species Propithecus coquereli. The sequence goes on along the minus strand of NW_012146967.1, from coordinate 2,147,486 downwards.
AACCAAACAACAGAATTTTGAAATGGGCCAAAGACTTGAATAGAGACTTCAGAGAGGAAAAACAAAGCCCATGAAACATACGAAAAGATTCTCACCTGCACTATTATTCAGGAACTGCAAATCAAAACTAAAACGAGACATTACTTTAAATCCACCAGATTGGCAAAATTAAAAATTCTCACATCAAATTTGTTTGGAGATGAGGAACAAGAAATATTCATATACTCTTCTAGTGGAAGAAGAAGTGAATATTACCAGTTCGGAAAACAATTTGACATTAATTAATAATTTTGAAGATGAACATGTCCTATGATCCAGCAATTCCATTTCTAGGCATATTTCCTAAATAAACTATTGTACATAAATATCAGAAGGCAAAATGTTTATGGCAGCAATGTTTGTAATAATTAAAAAAATAAAATGTACCCAAATCCATTGTTAAAGAATGGATACATAGATTATGGCTTGTTCTTTTTTTTTAATTTATTCTGTATTGGATATTGACAAATTACCATTTTATATATTCATGGAATACAGAGTAATGCTATGATATATGTATATAATGTGGGATAATTGAATCAAGCTAATTAGCATATCCATCACCTCAAATACTTACCATTCGTTCCTTCTAACCAAAGCATTGTACCCTTTGACCAACATCTCTCCATTCCCCCCACTCCGCAGCCTCTGGTAACCACCATTCTACTTTCTGCTTCTATGTGTTCAATTTTTTTAGCTTCCACAAAAAAGTGAGAAGCTGTAGTATTTGTCATTTTGTGAGTGGCTTGGTCTTTAAATGGAATACTAT
>NW_012146967.1:2111266-2145753 GCF_000956105.1 Propithecus coquereli | reverse complement strand
CCTTAAAGACTCCACCTCAGAATCACATCGGGGGTCTGTGAAACATACCTGTGAAACCTCAGCTCTGCTCAGCATTACTAAACTAGACTCTCAGAGAAGAGGACAGGTGACCGAGAATCAGTACATTTGGTTCTGATCAAAGTGATAACTCTGATATATGTATACGGTAGGCAGAATTCTAAGAATGACCCCCCCATGGCCCTCATTCTTGTGTAATGCCTCCCCCGACCCTTTGAGTAGGAGTGGAACCTATGATTACGGTGAGATAGCACTCCTCCAAAATGCGATTAACTGGGTGGGTGTCATCTAATCACATGAGCCTTTTAAAAACGGAGACTTTTCTCCAGCTGGTAGCAGAAGAGAAAAAAACTCTCAGGAGAGAACACAGTGAGCGGAGCCAGCCTGGACTTCTGACCTACAGAACTGTCAGGTAATAAAATAGGTGGTGTTTTAAGCCACTAAGCTTGTGGTGATTCGTTATGCAGCAAGAAAAACTAGCACAACATCCAAACTTGAGAAGGACTAGAGACAATAATCTTCCCATCCCTCTATCCTCTACATCACACTAGTTTGGATTTATCTCTGTCTACACATGGAGGTGGAATTTTTGGTGTTTTTCGTCTGTTTATTTGTTTGATTATGTATGTATGTATGTATGTATTTTGAGACAGGCTCTCCCTCTGTTGCCTGGGCTAGAGTTTTTAACTGGAAAAAGAAGGAGGGGTATTTTCTTGAGGGAAAGGGCCGAGTAGAGGAAGGAAAAAAGAAAAAAACAGAAAGGTGATGAAATGGTATCCCGTTTTCAGCCCCCAAGAAGAGGGGAATATAGAGGCAGATGGGGCTATTCAAGAGGGGTTCGAGGGGCTCTGGGCATAAGTAAGTCTGCTTTAGAGGAAACCGTGTCCACTGACCTACTCCACCACACCACCCAAACCCTTGGCAAACACTGCTCAGGCACCCCAGGGGTTGAATCTGAGAAAGTATCTGGAGGAAAATCTTCAGTACTGTCCTTGGCAGGGTCCTGGGCTCTCCCATGAAGGGTGACAACAGTGGGGGCACGTCTTCTTCAAACCACTGCGTAGGCAGGGTCCATAGACACATGATAGCAAGTGACAAATGGAGGATTAGAGTCACACCTTTTGGTGTCTTCTGAAAATAACTGGGATCACTGATGGGGGTGGGAGGCAGGTCAAGGTATAAGTGTTAATTAGCAGGACCTATCAACCTAGCAGACATCTGGGCTACACGTGGATAGTCCTAAGCATTTCATAAAGGGTAGATCTAATCTAAGCCTCCCTTAACTGACAAGAAAGTTCTTTAGCCCTGATCACCAGATCCTATTCCTGGCCTACCTCTATATTCCCTGTTAATTTGAGCAATAAATCATGTCTGCCTATTATAGTCAGCCTTTTTCTTGTTATAGCTGCCCTTTGCTTCCTGTCTGAATGCCTGGACTTCCTTTCAATCACTGTTTCCTAGGAATGAGTGTTGTACCAAAATTTGGCTTCAGCCACAATATTTGGCCAGAAACTGTTTTGGCATTGGCTTTGACCTTTGGAAGGCTGAGTAGGAGGATGCCAACTGCAATGTCATTTCTGGCCTCCCTGAACGTGCATATGATCGATGAGCAAGTGACTGTATAGTTATCATTAAATTTAATCAGCATAATAGAATAAGGTGTCATTCAGAGTCATTATTAATATCTGAATATGTACTTTCGAATATAGGTAAGCATTTTAGATGAAACTCAGAGTAAAAAAAAATTATTTGTGTGCTTTGGATTTTGAATTCCTATCACTTGGTTGAAGTATAAACGTGTATTTTTAATGTGCAAGAGTGAAATGCTAGAACAGCTGGTGATAATTGTGAAAGCTCTTTGTTGTGAAAAATTATGAAGAATTTTTTTTTTTTTTTTGAGACAGAGTCTCACTCTGTTGCCCGGGCTAGAGTGCCGTGGCGTCAGCCTAGCTCACAGCAACCTCAAACTCCTGGGCTCAAGCAATCCTTCTGCCTCAGCCTCCTGAGTAGCTGAGGCATGCGCCACCATGCCCGGCTAATTTCTCTATATATTTTTAGTTGTCCAATTAATTTCTTTGTATTTTTAGTAGAAACGGGGTCTCGCTCTTGCTCAGGCTGGTTTCAAACTCCTGAGCTCAAACAATCCGCCTGCCTCGGCCTCCCAGAGTGCTAGCATTACAGGAGTGAGCCACCGCGCCGGCCAAGGAAGAAATTTTTAGTGTATAGAGATGACATTAACTAGAAAACTTTAGGAAGAGTATCATATCCTTTTCGAATCAACAAAGCTTTATAAAAATTTAAATAGCACAAGGCAGAATAATAGAGACAAGATTATATCCTAATTCTAATCTTTATAGAACTATTTGGTGTTTTAGCATTCATAACATTAAATACAATAACCTGTAAAACCGCATTTAGCTTTTAGTTATTTAATCCCATTTAGGCCATGAATATTTGTTGTGTTTCAGAAAGTAATTAGCATGCAGCCTAATGAAGCAGAATTACTGACTGTAAACAGCAAGATAAGAGGCCGCTTTCATCATTTTTCTTCAGCTAAAGACAAACCTCAAGGCAGACAAGGGATTTTGGAATTGCCTTGTCGTGTACTTATACAAGATGTTCAAACAAGATGAAATAGCAGCTATTACATTTTTAAAAGGCTGCTAGAACAAAACAGAGCCTTTAATTCAGCACTTTGCAGATTAAAATGCCAATATAACAGGGCTTGCTAACCACCAGAGATTGCCTGCAGAGAAAGTGGTTCATACGCCAGAGCCTGCTGAAGAAGTAGCCAAGGCAATGTTCCTGAGAGAGCATTTCTTATCTGTAAAGATGCTCCTATCACACTTTGCCAAAGAAGATGCTAAAATTGGTGTGCATGCCACAAAAGCCAAATCGCTGGTGGAAATGCAGAGAAGTGTGTTACCTTGGAAGTCAGTTAAATTGATCCATTGTCACATTTCTGGACCCAAGATTTAAAAACCAATTTTTCTCGAGTTGGGGTGTGAGGCAGGAAATGTATTAGGAATTTAAAAATGGAATAGATGGCAATAACTTTATGTCTGCTTCAGAAACTAGTTAGAAAATATCTTCACCAGCAGGGCACAGTCGCTTGCCCTGCAGTCCCAGCCACTAGGGAGGCTGAAGCAGGAAGGTCGCTCGAGCCCAGGAGTTCTGGGCTTGTAGTGCTATATGCTGATCAGGTGTCTCCACTGAGCTCAGCATCAAAATGATGACTTTCCGGGAGCAGGGGACCACTAGGTTGCCTAAGGAAAGGTGAACTGGCCCAGGTCCAAAATGGAGTAGGTCAAAACTCCCGGATTGATCAGTAGTGGGATTGTGCCTTGTGCCAGGGAATAACCACTGCTCTCCAGCCTGGGCAACATAGCGAGACCCCTGTTTCTGAGAGAGAGGGAGATAGAGAGAGAATCTTCTTTATACAGTGCACAGAGCTTTTATTTTTGAAATTGCCTTAACCTAAAAAAATTGTACCCTCACTATGAAACATATCTTCAGTCCAGGAGTCAAAAGTCAATTACTACCAGAAAGGAAAGCTTAATAACTCAGTGGCAACACACCATCAGCTGTGCCATAAGGTAGTTAGGCCAGTCAGTAGGCTGGATGGGTAAGCTGGGATTGTTGAGGCCTTTCTCCATGTGGTTTCTCATTGTCCAGTGGGCTAGTCTAGGCTTGGCCACATAGCAGTAGTCACAGGGATCCAAAAGCCACAAGAAAGCAAGCTACCCCCTAAAATCACTCCAGTCAAGATCTCCTTTGACCTTCCCAAGGGCTAGATTCAAGGAATCCACTCCAGTACTTATTTTTTTTTTTTTAACACACCATAGCTTTTGATACCAGTGACCACTCTGTCTTAAAATAATCTCCTCCCTGTGGCTCCTAGCTCTCTTTTCAACTTTTTCTTGTCTTTCTATGCAGACACTTCTATTTCTGGCCCCCGGGTTCTTATCCCCAACCCCTCTTCTCTTCTTTCTCGAACACACTTCCAAGGAATGTCGGTCATTCCAACGACTGTATGCTAACGATGCCAAATCTGTGTTTCCAGTTCAAGCGTCTCTCTTGAGATCCTGCATTATATTTAAAGGCTTACTGGGCATCTTCACTCAAAAGACCCACAGATAACCCTAACTTAAGTTCAAAACTGAGCCCAGAATCTGAGTAGAAGAGCATTTACATTTCCATAGCAAGGGGGCATGAGTACAGGAAGGGGTATAATTAAGGCCATTTTTACAAATAATCTGCCATATTTTTGTAAACCAGAAATTCATTCTGCGGTGATAATATTCCATTTTTGGCCTTATCATTACACTCAGCCCTTGGGTGTTTTGCCAAAAGGTGTATTTGGTCCACCTCTACCAACAGGAACAATAAGTGTTTTATCTTATTAAGTTATATTTTTTAGCTAAGGCTGAAAGTTGTGGCTTTTTTGGCCTAGGTATCAGACATAAGTTTCTTAGGCTACAAAACTCAAATGTTCAGAAACAAAAAACAGAAAGATATCAAGCATATTTCTCAATAATCAAACCCTTTAATTCTACCTGAACCCCCAGTCTGCCTGAGGGTAGAAAATTTAGTCTGGATAGTATCAGGTTTTCTCAGCCAGTTCAGGATTTTCTCAGCCACTTTAGGTTTAAACTCGTTGACTTTGAATTTTCCCCACTGCCTTCTTCATTCCCTCTTCCTGAAGACTAGTCTAAGCTCCAAGCAGCTGGCAAACAAGACAGGGAACCGTCTGATTTGCAGCTGTCCTCAGTTTTACACTGACATTGGTTAAAAGCTGAAGGGTTCAATCATACCTCTCCCACGTTTTTAGCTTATCTCAGAGATCCTAGCAGAAAGTAACACTCTAGTTTCTTGTCAACGTCCTCCTCCCTTGGTGGGTCCCCTCCTTCCCTCTGTGCACATGGGATCTTTGCATAACTGGGGGAGCAGGTGTCGTAAGTAGCTCAGCAGAAATTATCCACATCTTTTAACCTCATACCTGAAAACCTGTTTGAGCTTTTTGTTTGCCTGGTTTTTTGTTTGTTTGTTTTTTTGCTCTTTGTTTTGTTTTTACCTAAAAACCAACATTTTGAGGACTGTCCTGCATTGGTTCAGATATGCCAAGACTGAAGGGATAAACTTCATGGTAAACATGAAAATATTCAAAGAATTTTTCTCACCCCCTGCGGTGGGTGAGAAAACACTTTAGTTAATACTTCGTAATATCACCTGTCACGCTCATTAACAATCCTTAAAATTAGTTATAGTCCTTTAACAGCTACAGTGAAAGCAGCAAGATAAACATACCTTCACTGTCATACACTCAAAGGGGCTATACAAAAGTATGCATTGTTATCTTTCGGGGAAAGTCATTGTAGCTAATTTACAATTCTCCCCTTGGATATTCTTACATTTTTCTCTGATTTGTGGAAGGCAACATTTGACTTCATACTTACAAGTGTTTTGTTTTTTTTTTAAAGTTCTAAAATGCTATGGAATTTTGCTCCAATCCAGGTCTTTTGTCAATGGTTAGTTTCCAGGCTAGTGCTCCAAACCTATTTAATTCATCCGTAGCTGAAATAAATTACATTTGAACCAAAAAGTGTAGGAAACAATACTGTTACATTATCTCAGGACACCTTCAGCATAGAAAGCTACAAAAATGTGTGTTCCATATACACATAAATGGCTCCTTAGGAAAAGCTGATCCTGCTAAATTGGCTTCATGAGCTCAAGCATCCTCCTTTCTTCTCCACTCTCCCAATTTTCTTCTCTTGAACTCCTGGGTTTCATCGCAGCCGGGAATTGAAACCTTTTTCCCTTTTTGCCAATCTTACTAATAGTAAAAGCTCTTGGAGAGAAAAAAATTAAAAGACTATTTTTTTTTATCTTGGTGTCCTTGGAGGAGGGGAATGGAGGGTTGGTGACATGTATAAAAAGATTACTTTTAAACTTATGTTTAATTTATTAAAATGATAAAATTTAAAGCCTAGGTTCCCTTAAGCCTTTTAAGTTCAACGTACAAATCTTATTATTTTATTAATAAGTCTAGCACATTGCAATAAGGGGGCTTTGATTAATATTCTCAAGTTGAACAAACTAAACTTCTTTCAACCAGCTCTGTTTACAAGCTTAGTTTAATTAAATTTCCCTTAAAACATTTTAAACTGCATTCATAAATTTAACATTTTCAATTTTCTTTTTTTAAAGCACATTAATCACCTACCCTGACAAGCAAAACATTCCCAAGTACTTACAGACTAAATTAAATTTATAAATACAGTATAACGAATCTCTTAACATTTCAATACTACACTGTTTGCAAACCATAAAATCCTCTTACACCTTTCAGCAATAAATTGCAAATCTAAAGTCAATTACTCCACTACATATTTCAAGTTGGAATTAGAAGGCTAATTTCTCACATATCCTCATATACCCAATTATTTTAAACATTATAAATACTATAAATGTGAAATATACACAGATTGCCTCTAAATTTAATACAAAAGTGTTAATACTGTAAATTTGGACTCTCAATTTTTCAATATTTAATTCCAAATCTTCCAAAGCTAAAACACATATATACACTAAGGGAATAGTTACATCATCTCAAAATGAGTTGCCACTTCCATCCCAAGCAAGTTGCATTTATTTCTTTCAGAAATCTTTGGCCCAAGGCAGGATGTAAATTCCAGGGTATTTAAAAGGCCAAAAATGGATGCGTTTGGCCTTTTAAAAAATCAGTCACTCCAAATGGGGACTTCATCTATAAACCTTTCCAGTGGGGCCGGGTGATGTAGCTCACACTTGTAATCCTAACAATCTGGGAGGCTGAGGCGGGAGGATTGCTTGAGGTCAGGAATTCAAGACCAGCCAGAGCAAGAGCATGATGCCATCTCTACAAAAAAATAGAAAAATTAGCCAGGCATGGTGGCCCTCCCAGCTACTGGAAGACTGAAGCAGAAGGATGGCTTGAACCCAGGAGTTGAGGCTGCTGTGAGCGATGACGATGCCACTACACTCTAGCCCAGGATGGCAGAGTAAGATTTCGTCTAAAAAAAAACCAACCAACCAAACAAACAAAAACACCTTTCCAATGGAAATTGTCAGTTTTGTGAACCTGCCTTCTGGATTTAAGTCACACCATTTTCTAATTCTTTGTTCCTAATTGAGTCTGCAACCCACCCCACTTCCACGTTGCTTTACCACTTTTTAATTGGATTCAATTAATCTTTTTACTGCGTGGTTGAATTGAGCACATCTTCAAATTTTTGTCTTTGTCTGCTCTCTGCACAATCTTAAAGTCTTACTGATGACATGTTTGCTTCAAGGAAGAGATGGCATCCCCAGGAACTCTGTGTGACTGCATTCTGCTTAAAGCAGGAGTGGGGAAGAAGAGAGTGCCTGGCTGCAAGGGCAACACAGTGGCCCTCTGTGTGTAAGGAGAAAGGAAAGGAGCTGATGGGACGTCAGGAAGTTCGTGCATGGGAGGAGAGATATGACAGTAACCGGCCGGATGATGGGTTCTCCGCTCCGTAACTCCTCACCTTCCCCCTTCCAAACCCTGTCCTCAACTTGTTATCACCTCTGCCCCCCAGTGTGGTAAGGGATTTTGGTAGGGTCTCATCTCACGGCTACATAAAAAAAAATGTATTTCTGATGCTCTAATATCCCAAGGATAATCCCTGAATGTAGATTTTGTTCTCTAGTACTTCTTTGCAGGCAAGTTTGAGAGCCATTAGTAACCCTGGTAACATTTTTCTACCAGAAAATTCATTTGTGAAATGAAGCCTTTGCTGGCCTGCTTTATCTGCCGCTACACCTCTAGCATTCCCTTCTGTCACCCCTGCTTTGCCTTTCGCTCTTTAGTGGCCTCTCACTTCCTGCCTTCTCTCCATGCAGGACCTTTCCCCTTGCTTCCTTTCCTCTTCCCCGCCCCCTTACTTTTAACCTTCTTGTCTTGGTTTCAATTCCACTTCAGGCTGGGTTAGCTCCTTTCTTTATAAATTCCCTTATTCTAATGATCTTCCTCCTGGGTAGGACCTGAATCTAGGTTACAGCACCTTTTCAGTGTCATCTTCCCCACTGGGCTCCACCAGGGCAAGGGCTGTATTTGTGTTTACTTTAGATTTCTGACACCTAGCACATGTCTGGCACGTAATTGTTACACAAAAACTGCAATGTACAACTGAAATGGAATTGGAACTCTAATCTTTAATCTTAAAGAAGAAAAAGAGAGTTAGCATTTGAGAAAAACAGGTGTAATAAGGAGTTAAATGAATATTTCTGAAGATTTCAAAATTGACTTACATATAAGAGTAAACTTTTTAGAGATGTCCAACATATAGGAAAGTGCCCAGATCCTCAGGGCACAGCTCGATGAATGTTCACAAAGTGAATGCTCCCATGTAACCAGCCCCAGATCAAGGTCACAGAACACTCTAGCACCCCAGAAGTTCCCTTTGTGTCCCCTAACAGTGACTTCCATGTCCTTTCCACTTTAATTTTTTAAAAATCATTTCTGATGGTGCTTCATTGCTTGCAGATGTTAGCAGCACCGGGTATGAATGTGGGATCTTAGGCAGGTCAGTTTCTCTGAGCCTTAGTTCCCACATCTGGAAAATGGAGATAAGAATAGTAGCTTCCTACCTGGAATATACAATAAATGTTAGTGGTTGAATCAGTCAGGGTCCAGCCAGGAAATAAGAACCTCTTTACATCTTTTCAAACAAAGAAACAATGGCAAAGAAAACTAATGCTGGAAGAGCTAAGAAGCCTAACAGTCTAGTGCGACAACCCAGGGATCACTAACAGCAGCAAGTGGCTACCGTCCCTAGGCCTGGCCCGACAAATGGAAGAAATTGGCTTGACTAGGCAGGAGCTGGTACCCCTGAGGGCAGAGCTGTCCACCAGGTTATAGGGCCATGGAGGAATCACAACCACTGCCAGAAATGATGTCACTGAAATAGTGGTGGCAGTGAGGGGAGGTGGGTGAAGATCAACCCTGCCTTCTCCTCCCCTCCTGCTGTCCAGGCTTACGCCAGCGCCTCCCACTGGCCAAACCTATCTGGAAGCCAGAGGGCAAGGAGCCTGGAAAGGCGGTTCAATGGGATTCAAAGCAGGACTGATACTGAAACTGTTGTTAATTGTTACTATTATTATCTAATTTCAAAAGGTATACTTTTCCTTATTCTTGTTAAAAAGTATTTCATTAGCATTAAACTTACGTTTATCAGTAAATGTTAGGATTTCTCTGGGGCTCATGTGGGAAACTGAAATACGCCACCCTCAAATATACTTCTTTGACATATTTCAAAATGGCTATTCAGAGGGGCTGGAGACTTAGGAGTACCTCTGAAAAGCTGTCCTTTGTAGGGAAGATTTGCATCTGTGGAAGAAATGTACATTAGTGGAGTAAACAGCAGATGCAGAGGCTTTCTCTGAGGTCCCCTTATCCGGATCTAGAAAAGATTAACTCGCAGGAAAAGGAGACTAAAAGTCTGATACTATTAGAGGTCTCACAGAGAACCGTTTATCACAGGCTACCATCTATTCTTTCTGAAAGCTGCTACTTGTGAGGCCTCATCTGCATAATAAGACAGCCTTTCCTCCCTTCCCTCTCCCATAACCTGTCACCATACTCCAAGCCTCCTTTCCTTTCTGTGTGGTATGAAAACTGCAGTCATCTGGCTCTTCCTGCAGTCACATAATTGCGGGACTCCCATGTTCATGTGCCCATTAATAAATTTGCATGCCTCTCCTCCTGTTAATCCATTGTCCATTTATTTCTTGTACTCAAACATCAAACCTCCAGAAGGGAGAGGGAAAATTACCACATCCCTACATTCGGGCAAGTGGTGTTCCCATAACAAACCACTCCAAAACAGAGTGGCTTAAAACAACGACAATCACTAATGCTCTTGTCAACAAACAAGAACCCAAACTCTAAAATAATTTAAAGAGGTTTATTCTGAACTAAATATATGTGACCATGGCCTGGAGAACCATGCCCAAGAAGCCTTCGGCAAGTGGTCTTGCTGTGGTTGGGTCACAGTTTGGTTTTATACATTTTAGGGAGACAGGAATTACATGTAAAGTCATAAATCAATACGTGGAAGGCATACATTGGTTTGGCCCCAAAAGGCAGAACATCTCAAAGCAGGGAATTACAGGTTATAGGTGGGTAAAGATTCTTTGATTTGTAATTGATTAAAGGAATGAAGCTTTGTCTAAAGGCTTGGAATGTTTTAAGTTAAGGAAGTCTGTTAATCAGAGATGAGTCACCAGAATTGATGACCTGCAGGTGTGGTTTAAGGGCTGTCCTTGCATAGCTTTAGGCCTGTTAATGAGTTACAAAAGATATCTCCAAGAAGGGAGGGGGGCAGCAGGAGGCATATCTGACCTCCCTTTTCATGGTCAGCATTTCAGCTTTAGGGCATTTCTGGGGTCCGTTGGCCAAGAGGGGGTCCATTCGGTCAGCTGGGGGGCTTACGATTTTATTTTAGTTCACACTAATTTGCTCATGAATATGCAATTTTGGGAAGGCTTGGGGGCCAGAGGATCTAGCTGCTCACCACTGTGCTCTGAACGTGGCCTGGCACATAGGAATATGTTGCAATAAAAACTTTTTGACTGACCAAATCAATCCCAGCCTGAAACAAGACCTACTTCTAGATTTTCAGTCATTTGAGCCAATATATTTTCTTTTAAGTCAGTTTGAGCTATATTTTCTGTTACTTACAACCAAGATTCTTAACTGATGGGGAGAGGTTAGGATATGAAGGCTCCAGTAAAGCATATCAGAGAACCAGGAAGAGGTATTCAGATTACCAGAGATTAAGAAGAGCTGCTCCCAGCAGTGGGAGAGGAGCAGGGGCTCCCACACTCCTCTTGGTGGCAGTGCCCCAAGGGGATGGCAGGCCTCCAGAGAGCCAAGGTGGTGGCCTAGGGAAGCAGCAACATGGCCAGGCTCGGGGGAGATCCCAGCAGCAATAACAAAACAAAACAAGGCAAACCGTTGTTCCGTAAGTAACACAAAATCAGTAGACAGCACCCAGATCTGAAAGGACCATGTGGGAGAGACAATGGCCAATTTTGCAGAGGCCAATAGGAACAGATGGAGGGGCCCCAAAATGTGGGCACTGCATGAGGCCATATAACCTCATGACTCCCAGGAAGTAAGAGGGAAGCTCCAAAAATACCTGGAGTAAATTTCCTGCCAACTTGGCAGCACAGGGGCATGGCATTGAAGCCGCCCTTTACCAGTCAACAAAAGGGTACAAGGCCAGAACTGTGGTAAAGGCTTAAAACTCTGCAAAGGCACAGGCCTAGCTAAAAATCATGATAATAACCAGCCACTGTCCGCCTGTTTGCTTCTCCATAATTGCTACTCTGGGATCACATAGCTGGTGGTCATAAAGACTCTTAACTTTCTCCTTAGATAACATTACTTTTTCAAAACCTAAAGGTAGTTTCTGAGATATCTTCCAGGCCCCGCATTCCATTGGATTGGCTGACCCACCCAGACCAGTGGCCCATACCAAGAAACTGACTCAACTGGAATGAATTGTGATCCCAGTCCAGGAACTGACGCAACCCAAGGAGATTTTTTGTATACCCCTATAATTTTGCACCAAACCTAACCAACTAGCAAACCCAATTGCCTAATCCTTTGCCTGTCAAACTATCTTTAAAAAACCCCATCTTCCAAATTCTCAGGGAGGCGGATTTGAGAAATTCCTCCCATCTCCCCAGTTAGCGCTCTGCAGAAGTAAACCTTTCTCCATTGCAACCCTGACTGCCTCAGTGTATTGACTCTTCTCTGTGCATCCGACAGTATGACCCGGTTGGGCAGCAACAGCATGAGAAATTAAGTTGATTTGTAGAAAATAATTTTCCTCTACATCTGGATTTGGGGACTGAGATTCATATCAGCTAAATAAGAATGATAAAGAGCTTGCCTGAGGTGGAATTAAGCAGCAGAGACTAGAGGATATGTGAGTATGGGCGTGCAGGTGGGGGGATTGGTGGGGATTGGATGCAGAATGCTCAGTAGGTCAGGATCCCCTTGAGTGCTGGGGAGGGAAAATGACCTATGAAAATGAAGCTCTTTGACTACAATAGGTGTTTCTGTTATGCAAATTAGCTTATCAATGATTGGTTAATACAGGAGTGATGTCAGTGATAGGCAAAAGCTGTGAATATTCATAGACGATCTTACCAATACATTAATGTTTTGTTCCATTCAGTCCCAACAGCTGTATGGCAGAGTAAACGCACACAGGTGAACACAGCAAGCCACGGAGGATGCAGTACAGGCAGTCCTGGGTTACGGACAACCTGATTTATGGCATTCCGTACTTACAAGTGGGCTCCCAAGGCTCCCCATAAGGGTACTTTATCATGGAATAATTAATATTAATAATTCGGGAACTAGTTTCTTCTGCACATGTAAACAAACCCACACGGCGTCAGCGGTTTGTTAATGCAGCATCTTCACGCTAGCCACTTACGCACAGCATCACTTTCATCCTAACTTTTAATTCCATTTTCCGGGTCTGTGTTTACCCTCTGACCAAGCCTCCAAAGTGAAAGTCCATGACGAGTCCAAGTGAGCCTGCAGCGAACAGAAAGGTGATTGCAATGGAAACGGAAGTCGAAATAATTAAGCATTCAGAGAAAGGGCAGATGCCACCATTCACTGGGAAAGCACTAGGCTCCACTATTGGAACAATTACAAAGGACAAAGTGAGAGTAACGGAATGTGAGAAAGACAGCTTCAATGGAAGCATAAATCGTTACTCAGAAGCATAGTGGATTAATGATTGAAATGGAAAGGTTACCATTAATTTGGTTAGAAGATCGAAATAAGTGTAACATTCCTATTAGCCTAGCACTGATGCAACAGTAGGTGAGTGTTAATCTTTAATATTCTTTTTTGAAATTTCTCCAATCTAAACTTTTGTATGAGTTTGTTTTTGTGTTCTGTTTGTTTGAATTTACAGAAAGAGCAGAACAGTTTCTGTAACTTATTATTACAGTACAGAGGTATTATTATTACTACAGCGTTACACTGTATTATTACCACCACATGAGCCATTATAGTATTATTATTGTTATTATTATTGCCGTATATGCATTGTTCATCAGGGATCTGAGTTACATATAAATCCGACCCAAAGATGTTCTCAGGAACATAGCTCATCTGTAACCTGGGGACTGCCTGTACTGTATGGAATACCCATGATTCATCCCATATTCGTCTCTTGTCTTGATTTAGCCACGGCCTCTGTCTTAGAGGTGGAGTTCTACCTGATCTTTGTTTATTGAATTCTTGTCTCCATAAATCAATAGGCTCATCTCGTTCTTATACCCTTTACATCAAGCTAGCTGCGCTTTTGAAAAGTAAAGGCTTATATTTAATTTCTTATTTCTTTAATGTGTATTAAACTTATGTTTTTCATCGTGTTGTTATTTTGCTAGGATTGTTATTTTTGGATAGTGCTGTGATTATTAAGTTGTGTACATTTTTAAGTGATCTGTTCCAACCAAATATTTTCATAAGCTTTATTCTTTCAACTGTGCATCTTTGCAGAATGGAGATTTTCTGAACGTATGAAATGCAGATTCGTGCACTAGCCTCCAGGTGGCATCCCCAACAACTTTGCTCTCCTGGGATTCTGAGAGGTTGTGAGCCAGGGAAGAAGAGGGTTGGGCAGTGCCTGTTCTCACAAACAGCATTTATATGTACCTTGTCTTTTCTAACTTGCTTGTTAGTCTTATCTGCTCACTACTGTTGCTTAAAAATCTAAAACCTAGCTTGGAGGCGGAAAGGTTGTTTTTCTTTCTCTGCCTTGAGCTCATAATACTTGCCATTTATGTGTGTTTTCTTTAAAGAGCTCCTAGCAGTTCTTTTGTGGCTTTAGTTAATATATGAGGCAACTCCTAAATCCACCTCTCTACCCTGGCCGCTCTCCAAGTACTACCATTTCAATACAACAACCCCTAGAGTGGCTGGTGTCTTCCTCGCTGAATGCTGAAGTTTCATGGAGCTGAGCACTTTAGAAGCACTTCTATAGCTCTCAGTGATACGTAGCACGATTGAGTGCCAATTCTCTGTTCTTTCTTCCTGTTACTTCTCTCCTTCCTACCAACAGGCTGTGTTGATGTTCCAGTTATAACAAATACCCCTCCAGGTTTCTGTCACTGTTCACTAGATTTTCAATTTATGCTTGATAACTTTTTCTTATATATACATACTTCACCACACAAACATTTTTAACAAATATATTGCCATATGTCACTCAACCATCAACTCCTTTAGAATCCTTTCCTTTGTTCTTTTTTTAAAAAAATTATTATTATTATTATTTTCCCAATATAAATGCTACTTTCTACAAAAGCCTTCCCAGGTTTGCCTTAACCAGAATTTCTTTGTCTTCCCTAGCCCCTGATAGATGGGTCTCTCGTTTGCACCTACGTAAAAGCACCTAAATGCCAGTGTGGTGGAGGCAGTGGAGTGTGCTGGACAATCCACAGCCTCTGGAGTTGGGAGCCCCTGGCTTTGTTTCCTGCCTCTTCTACTTTCCAGGACGAGTTATGAGAACTCAACTACCCTGAGCCTCAGTTTTCTCATCTATAAAATGGGAATAGTGATATCTCATATGGCTGTTATGAAAATTAAATAAAACAATGTATCTATGGTACTCAGCAAAGGGCCTACTACAGTAAGTAGTTCTATATTAAGGATTCAGTTGGTCTTGGATATCATTTGTAGTATTTTGGGTATTTATCCATTCATTCACTTAATATTGTGGGGCTTATTCTAGTGGGGCGAGACACAGGTAATCAAATAAATACATCTGTAATATAATGTCAGGTACTAACAAGTGTGATGGAGAAAAATTGAGGGGATAAAGGGTGTAGATACAGTGGACAGGGAAGGTGACACTGGTGCTGACACCTGAAGGCAATTACAGGAGGGGGCCGTGAGGGCATCTTGGGAAGGAACATTCCAGGCAGAGGAAATAGCAAGTGCAAAGTCCCTGAATTGGGAGCACTCCTGGCTTGCTTGAGGAACAGCAAGGCGTGAGCAAGGCGAGGGGGAGAGTAGAAGTCAGGGAGATGGACGGGAGGTGGGGAGGATGAGGAGGCAGGCCAGCTCGCAGGGCCAGACAGCTTGTGTATGTCTTGGAAGTTTCTATGATATTTGGCTGGATTTTGTGGAAGTACTATATTTTTCAATCCACAGATCAGAGTCCAAGAGTAACTGTCTTCATTTTTCTATAGCTAAATTTAGTTTCTGTCTGAAAGTCTCAGTCTGCTCACTGGCTGAAAACTGAGCTAGTCAATTCTAGGTCTTATCAGTCATTTCAGGATTTTTCTATCATTTCAAGTTTAAATTCAATCGGTTCTGAAAAATACCTCCTTTCCCCTGCTTCCCTTCAGGGTAGCATCTAGGTTCCCAGATGCTTAAGGAACACCACATCTTTGCGAAGGAAGGGTGTTGGTGTCATCCTATCTGGTCCTCAAGTGTTGTTATCTCTCCAGGTTGGCATCTGGCCACAACCTGTTGTGACACTTTGTACTACACTCTCCTCCTGGCATAACCCCTTGGTTAGCTAGTTTTCTCTTTCAGCTAACCTTCCCAGCCCTCTAAAGAAGACAGGAAATCTAGGAAAATCCAGCTGTTTTCTTAGCTAGCAAGGGGCTTGACAGAGCTTCCCAGCCCTTCCCTGTCCAGTAGCATCCCATGTAGGCCTTTGTGCTGGGCCACAGCAAAATGGCATGGGACTTCCATGAGACTCAGCCTCCAGATTTCAGATGGGAAGTTGGCACAAATCTCTTCTACCCTCAGATCTCCTAAACCTTACCTAGCTATCTGTAGCTAATCCTAGATAAGGGTAAGATATTATCTTCTTATTTTAGTTAAGATACTTTATCTTATTTTCCTTGTACTCATATCCCACCTCAGCTTGAAGAATTTTTATGCAGTGTTGGGGGAAGGAGTGGGAGGCAGCAAATCTTTCCTGATTTACATCTGGGCCAAGGCTTGTGAATTTAGGACAAAAATGTTGGACTACCTTTGTCCTCTAGTTCTATCCCTCTGAGATAACAGGATTCACACCCAATGGCCTGCATGGGGACGGTCACAGGATGAAAAAAGATCTGCAGGAGTGCAAATGTTGGCTATTATTTCACAACATCATATTGCCACATTTGTAAATATTTACACTTTCTAAATGCACTCGGTAAAGAAAAAGGGTAAGGACAAGCAACTGGTCACAAGCACATCCTTGTGGACTGGGTCGGGTCATGGACTGTATCAGTCAGTGCCCAATCAAGAGACAGAAACCACACAGTAAATCAAACAGAGAATATTTAATAAAAAGAATTATTAACGATAACAGGTGATTGATTTAAAAAGGGTAAAAGGAACTCTAAAGAATACCCCAGGACTGAGGGAGAATACCTAAGGAGGGACAGACTGGGAAGGGGGTTGCAGGGGATCCCTTCCAAGGGTGAGATTCAGGACTCATTGGAGGTGTGGTTGTAGCCACTGGGTGATGAAGAAGTTGGCTGGGTTGCCCTGGGCCAGAGTAGGAGGAGGGTGGTGGGCAGAAAACCATGGCTGGAAGTGACCCTAGGAAACGCCTTCCCAGAACGCAGGTGGGCTGAGGCTGGGTAGCCAACTGCTGGTTTGCCTGTAAGACTCACCAGAATCCACCAGCAGGGATGCCAGTGAGACCTGATAGAAGTGAGTGCCACTGTATGGCCCTCCCCCAAGCGCCTCTATCGGCAGTGGAATAGGAATAAAGAAAAGAAAACACAAGCAGATACCAGAACTAGGAAAAGAAGCCTCTTCCCTCCTGCAGTTTCCCTCCAATCCCCCCTACTGACAATGTTTAACATCGTGCCAGTGATAAAGATGAAATCTTGACGGTCTAGTTCCATTAACACAGAGGAGGCAATGAAAGGCGAATTTGGAGCTGAGAGGCAATAAACTGATAACCAATGGTGGATGAAGTACAGTGTCAACTGCCATCAGTTGGCTGTTACCAGGGTCTCTAGAAGAATTTATTGAGAGTTGAGTACCAGGCACTGTGGCAGGAAGTACTGATACAATAAAGAATACTTTATCCTCCTGGAGCTTGCCTATGGAATGGGGAAAGGCATAGATTGACTGACAATAAATAAGTAAACAAAAAACGTACAGATCAGAATTGGTGCCATGATGAAAGTAAATGGAGAACTGTGATAGGGAATAAGAAGCGGGGTTCTGTTTGGAATGGGCAGGTGTGGAGGACCTCTGTAAGGAGGTGGCAAAATTGTGCATGATTTTGAAATGGGCAAAAAAGATTACTGGGTCTCTTGATGAGTGCACATTTCAAGTTATTCTCTGCCTATTATTTTAGCTATTTTTGCTATCTTTGAGCTATTTTGTAATTCTATAAATTGCAGATAATTGATACCAGTGTAAATGAATTTCGGCTGTGGACATGCAAATAAACTTTGTCCTGTGAAAGTGTAATTGATCTCTTTCTCCCCATCCATCTGTGGAAAAAGCCAGTTTTACATATATTAAGCAAATTCATTTTAACATTCCTGATGGCCTACTATGTAACTGGACTTTGCATTCTACTTTGAATCCATTGGAACATCTTAAGGATTCCCTCATCAATTAATGAGTTAAGTGAAATTTTCTTTTTTCTTTTCAAGACAGGGTCTTGCTCTGTTGCCCTTGCTAGAGTGCAGTGGTGTCATCATAGCTCACTGCAGCCTCCAACTCCTGGGCTCAGACAATCCTCCTGCTTCAGCCTCCCAAGGAGCTGGGACTACAGGTGCGTGCCACCACACTTGGCTAATTTTTCTAGTTTTTGTAGAGATGGGGGTCTTGCTCTTGCTCAGGCTATTCTCAAACTCCTGGGCTCAAGCAGTCCTCTGTCCTTGGCCTCCCAAAGTGCTAGGATTACAAGTGTGAGCCACTTTGCCCAGCCTTAAGTAAAATTTTTGATATGTGTTCATGTTACATTTGTATAAGAATCATAATTTACTTTTTTAAAAATAATTATCCTTTAACACATTTAAATTCAATCCCCCAAAGACTCCAGTGTAGGGGGCACTCAGCCAACATTCCTATCATATCAAGACTTAATGAGCTGATCAAACCGTCTACTCCTTCATGATTTGCATGTTGATAACACATGCCAAAAATCAACTCTGCAAAATGGAGTCAAGAGAGAACATAAGCTTTCAATTTAGAGGCTGATACTCTTTTATCGAGAGTGCTCATGAAATCAAGGAGATATTGATTTTTCTAGCATTGATGGCAGTTAAGAGAATGTTTAACAGCATTCTTCTTAAATAATTTTGAACTCATTGCAGAGTTGTGTTCATAGAATTTTAAAATAGCATAGAAAACTTAGAAATCATCTAGTTCAATCCCCTGATTTTATAGATGAATTAGTCAGGCCAAGAAAGCCTGGGTGACTTTTTCAAGATCATCAACTAATCAATGGCAAGCTGAGATATAAAGCTGTCTCTTCCTCTCAGTCCTGCACTCTTTCTACTACCACCATAATGTTGGTGGAACCAGAATTTCACAAATCATTCCTGACAATCCTCTCCACCCCTTCTTTCCCCCTTCATACATAATATTCACTCTGAAAATGGAGGGGAGGTGTCTATGAGGAATAGTATATGTTAAGGGAAGAGCTTTGGATTCAGAAACAATCTTGGTTTTTCATCTGGTTTTACTACTTATTTGGGTTTGTTCTTCAGCAAAGTGGACATAGATTATTATTAAATAATAACAAACTGTATCATAATATTATTACAAGGATTAATAATAATCTACATAAAGAACACGGCACATAGCAGGTACTCAAAAAATCATAGCTGGTATTAAATTGTAACCCCCCCAGAATTCCAGATATATTAAAGTAACCATCTATGTGCCATAAAAATCCTTCAGTGTTTGAGAAAAGCACAGTTGATAGTACTGACACTTTTATAATAAGTACTCTTATGTTTAAATGAAAGTTACAAACACACCCACACACATCTGTCTGTTAAAAAAAATCCATCTTTATTGAATGAACAATCTACAAACAGAAGTCAACTCAATACCAATCAATATTCTTTCCACCTCCCACCGTTTCATTTGGATGCTTGGAAACAATTCTTATGTCTTGAGACACATTTCAAACCACCTAAAATGAAGCATAAAACACTGTATCTTTAAAAGTACAATAATATGCCCTGGAGCATGAGGCAATCCAAGTGAGGGCACACCTCTGCATGCCACGTCTTCTGCACAGGTGATGAGAGGCTCAGAGTGGTGATTACCCAAAGCTCATCCCCATCAATAAAAATGACCAGTGACCAGTATTTGTTTAATACCTTATAGTGAACAAAGGGTCTTCATATATATATATATATATTTTTTTTTTTTTTTAAAGACATGGAGTCTCACTCTGTTGCCTAGGCTGGAGTACAGTGGCATGATCATAGCTCACTGCAGCCTCCAACTCCTGGGCTCACAAGATCCTCCTGCCTCTGCTTCCCCAGTAGCTAGGACCACAGAAGCTTGCCACCCTGTTTGGCTAATTCAATTTTTTTTTTTTTTAGAGATGGTGTCTTGCTATGTTGCCCAGGCTGGTCTTGAACTCCTACCCTCAAACAATCCTCCAACCTTGGCTTTCCAAAGTCCTGGGATTACAGGTATAAGCCACCGCACCCAGCCATTCATATATAAATTTTTAACTGTTTCTAGAGAAACCAAAGAAAGGATGTATATTTCCTGTGGCAACAGAAACAGAGGTAGGGAAGACTATTCAGACATATTGCCTCCCTAGATTATTGAATTTACTCTACTGCTATCAGTTTGCTAGGGCTGCTGTAACAAAGTACCACAAACTGGGTGGCTTAGAACAAGAACTTATTGTCTCACAGTTCTAGACCAGAGGTCCAAAATCAAGGTGTCAGCAGTGCTACACTTCTTCTGAAGCCACTAAGGAAGGATCTGTTCCAGGCTTCTTTTTTAGCTTCTGGTAGTTCCCTGGCTTGTGGCAGCATAACTCCAATCTTCACATGATGTTCTCCCTATATGTGTATCAGTTTCTGTGTCCAAATTTCTTCTTTATATAGGGACACCAGTCACATCGGGTTAGGGCCCATCCTAATGATCTCAACTTAATCATCTGCAAAGACCTTATTTCCAAATAAGGTCACATTCACAAGTACTGAGGATTATATGAGTTTGGGGGAGACACAATTCAACTCATAACAATTGCTATTTCCTTGTTCCTTTTAACTTTGCCAAACACACTTATGGTCAACAGCATTCATTCATTCAACAAACATTTGAATGCATGTCAGGCTCTGCTCTGGGTGTTGATGATGCAAAAAGTGAACTGAGGCTGGGCGCAGTGGCTCACACCTGTAATGTTAGCACTTTGGGAGGCCAAGGTGGGAGGATCATTTGAGGCCAGGAGTTTGAGACAAGCCTGAGTAAGATTGAGACCCCATCTCTACAAAAATTAGCCAGGTGTGATGATACACATCTGTAGTCCCAGCTACTCAGGAGGCTGAGGCAGGAGGGTTGCTGGAGCCCAAGAATTTGAGGTTGCAGTGAGTTATGATGACACCAACTGCACTCTAGCCCGGGAGAGAGAGCAAGATCCTGTCTCAAAAAGCAAAGCGAAACAAAAAAACCCCAAGCCAAAACCAACCAAACGAAAAAAACAAAACGAAACAAAATAACAAAAAAAGTTAACTGAACAGAGACCCTGTCCTTGAGAAGTTCACATTTTGGAAGGAATCAGAGACACATTGTTATGATAGTAAGTACTACTATTTAGCAGGTATTGCTAGGTATTATAATAGGCACTTTAATCTTCACAATAATGTGATAAGTGATTTAACAGAGGCACACTTAGAGAGTTTAGGGAGGTCCTAAATCTGCCCTAGGGGTCAGGAATATTTTCACAAATTGGGTATCATTTCATCTGAGTCAAAGGGGTGTGTGGAACTATACTAGGTAGCTCAAAGGTGGCTGTAGTCAGTAGCGGATTTCAAGGAAGAGGATTTTATGTAGGAAAAAATAGCACAAAGGTTAAGAGACAAATTGTAAATCCCGTAAGGGCTGGGATTTTTGTCTATTTTATTAAGTATCTCTTATATCTCCAATGCTTTGACCAGTATCCGGTTCATTCAATAATTAACCTGAGTGAGTATAAGGGCATCATATGTCTACAGCATAGCATGGCCTGCAGTTCATTATTGCCGGAAAGGAAGACAAAGGCTCAGTCACGAAGAGACCTGTAAACCACACTAAATGTAAGCGATTAGGGCTGATACGTCGATGCTATAACCATAGTATTAAGAAATTCCAGAAGTGCAGGATAGCCTGGCACCTGTCCTGCCAATTACTACACTTCCTCAGAGCATGTACAAGGATGTGGCACCGAAGGGCCAGAATGGTAGGGGTGCCAGCTCCCCACACTCCAAAGTAGGGTTCTCTGGCAGAAGCCCTTTTGAAGCACATGGTTTGGGCTTTAAATGTAAGTGGAGCCTCTTCCATCCCTTCCCCCCCAATTCCCCGCCCAGCTCCAATGCTGACTCTGGAAGGAAACGGGACAGTCTCCAGGTCGTCCCCAAATCCCATAGCAGGAACCCCTGAGCGCGCTCCCATCCGCGGCACCACTCCCTTTCCCTCTGGAACTCGAGAGCGCACGCGCACTTTCCCGAGCAGAGCGCGCGCCCGCGAGCTCCCCGCATCCCCGTGCTCATCCGGGTCTCAGCGAGCCTCAGCCAATGGTGGCTACTCGTGGCCCCCGGGGGCGGGGCTAAGCCTTCCTTCACAAGGGGCCCGGGATCACCGCGGGCGTCTCCAGCGGACCGCGACCAGTCGGCAGAGGAAAGGGGTAGAGGCAGGGAGCGTAGCGTTTAGGCGAGGAGCGACAGCTGTGGGATCCGGTGGCTGCCGCTCCTTCAGAAGCGACTGAAACGCGAGCAGATCGCCCAGTCCGAGCCAGTGTAGTAAACACACTTCAGAAACGTGAGGTGCCGGTGGTCACGTGGGGCGCGCGTCCTCCAGTGAGGAGCAGGGGGCGGGGCCGAGGCCGCTGACGCGGCGGCGGAGTCACCCGGGCAGCTTCGGGACCGGTCACCGGCCGGCAACCGTCCAGCGGCCTCGACCACCGCCTTCCTCCTCCCTCCTCGGTCGTCTCTCCCTGGCCTAAAGATAGCGTCGTCGACAGGGGCTGAATTCTGTCGGTTCCTCTCAAGTGACTCACCTCCGGCGGGCCGTTTTGTCCTCAGGGGCCGCCTTGGTGGGGCGAGGTTTCCGTGACGAACCTCCTGGGGCTGTCGGTGCCCGCTCGGGCCGTCGTGGCGGCTCAAGCGCCTGGAACTTGCTCACGCTCCGGCGGTCCGAGGCCCTCGAAGTTATGCGTCGCCTGCAGGCGGTTGCGGCGGGCGCCGGCTCCTAAAGGGCGTCACACCCGGACTCCGCCGACTGGGCAACCTCCATTCATCTTCCAATTGCGCCTCCAGCGCCCCCGCCTTCTCCGGTCCCCTCCTCGGATTCATTTTTTCCTGTCCCCCCTGTGCCGCCCTTTCCTCACTCCTTGGGTGAGGCGATTCTCCTGGAAACGAAGGCATCGGTTATGAGCCGGACCCTCCTTCCTTGAATTTCTCGGTGGAGGAAGTCAGGGGTGACCCGCCGCCCGCCGCGCCCCTCAGCATGGGGGTGAACGCTGTGCACTGGTTCCGAAAGGGGCTGCGACTCCACGACAACCCCGCCCTGAAGGACTGCATTCAGGGCGCCGACACCATCCGCTGCGTCTACATCCTTGACCCCTGGTTTGCCGGATCCTCCAATGTGGGCATCAACAGGTGGCGGTGAGTTAAAAGCCCGTGGGGAATTGATTTTGGTGTTTAATGAATCGGGTGTTAATGAATTATGTTCTGTGAGCCAAATCTGAGAATTTAGACCTCACACTGCCTTGCTTATGACGTTTAAGAATTGCAGGTGCTTTGAATATTACGTAGAATTGACTTAATAGTTCTCTGGCCAGAGAGCACTCACGACCTGGAATACTTTGGCCTTTATCGGTGAGTTACGTGTCTCTCTGCAGTAATGGGAACTCTTCCCTTGAATTTATGGAGAATTCTTGGTGGTGGAGTTAAAGAAACACCCTCCCAGTCCTTAGTGGCCGGTGGATTAGTTCCCTTGGCCTCTTTGTGGCATTCGAAAAATTTTGGTCTTTGATGTTTACGTTTGTGTGTGTCTAGGTAACTCATAGTATGGAGGAAAATCATTCATTCAGTACATTTGGCTCCAAATCTAGTTTTCTTCCACCTTGAGGTTACTGTAGGAAAAGCAAGGGAAACAACATTATCTGGTTTCTCTTTGCTCAGTTAGTTCTTCCTCTCAACTCCTCCTTGTGGTTGGTTACACACAGCACAGTTTTTCTTTCTAGGCAAAGTATAGTCCTTCTAGGGATCAGAACGCTGGAAGAAATCTTAGAAACATTTTATGAACATTTCCTGAAATACCAGGCCAGATGATTGTTAGGCTTCCCTGGTGGAAATGGAAGCACAAGCTCAGCAGATAGATTGTTGATCACTTACTATGTGCCAGGCACCGATTTAAATGCCAGGGATATATAGCAGTGAATGAAACAGACAAAAAGTCTTGTCCTCTTCAAGCAGAAACTATAGTACTTTAGGTGGCGATAAGTGCTGCGGAGAAAAATAGAGAAAAGGGATAAGGATTACAAGGGTAGGGATGGGGCATTGCAGTTTTAAATACGAACAGGGAAAAGTCACAGAGAAGGTGGCAGTTGAGCGTACTTGAGGTGATGGCATGCAGATATCTAGTGGAAGAGCATTCCCGGCAAAGGGAACAATATATATGGGGAAAGGCCCTGGGTGGAAATGTGCTTGACCTTTGGAAGGAACAGCAGAGGAAGCCCATCTGACTGGAGCAGAATAAGTGAGGGAAGAGTAGTAGATGATGAGGTCAGAGTTGTCATAGAGCCAGACTGCATAGTGCTTTATAAGCAGTTATCAAGGTTTGGGCTTTTACTCAGATTCAAGTGGGAATAATTGAAGAATTTTGAGCAGAGAAGTAACATAATCTGACGTAAGTTTGAAAAAAATTTTTCTCGTTGCGGTTCTGAGAACAAACTGAATTGGGGAGTGGAGGTGGACAAAAAGCAGGAAGACCTGTTAAGAGGCTATTGATTCATCCAGGTGAGAGATGATAATGGTGGAAGTGATGAGAAGTAGTCATATGCTGGTTGTATTCTAACAGCAGAATGTACAGTATCTGTTGGCAGATTGAATATGTAGTGTGAGAGAAAGAAAAGTTAGGAATGATTTCAAAATTTTTGGCTTGAGGAACTAGAAGGATGGAACTGCACTTTGCTAAGGAAGTGAAGTCAATTGGAGAAGCCATTGCGGGGGTGATTGGAGTTCTCTTTTGTTCAAGATTTTTTTTTTTTTTTTCACATTCAAGTGGAAATAGCCAATAGGCAGTTGGATATATCTGGAGCTCAAGACAGAGATCCAGGCAGGAAGTATAAATTTGAGAGTTACTAGTTTATAGATAATCTATAAAGCCATTTATTCATCCATTTATTGAACAAATATTTGTCAAGCACCTCCTAATGCCAGCCACTATTTTAGGTGTAGGGGACTCAACATAAACAAAATAACCCCAAATTCTCACCGTGTTGAAGCTACATTCTAGTGAAGCCATGAGACTGAGAAAATTAAGAAAATGAGTGTAGATAAAAAGAGAGGCAGTATAAGGACTGAGCCTTGACTGTTTTTAATGTTTAGAAACTGGGGAGCTGTGGAAGAACCAGCATAGGAGGCTGCGAAGGAGCTGCTAGTAAAGTAAGAAGAAAACTCAGAAGAGTATGGTGTCTTAGAAGTCAAGTAAGGAAAGCATTTAAAGGAGGAAAGACTGCTTTACCTATGTTAAATGCTGCTGATAGGTCAAGTAAGATGAGAACTGAAAATTAAAAATTGGATTTACCAGTTTGAGGTCATTTATAATCTTTTCTAGAGTGGTTTCAGTAGTGTCAGAGGCAAAATTTTTTTGAAATCACTGAAGCAAAACTCAGCACCAAATTCAGTGCTTTTTGTGTAGCATAGCTCAGTTACGGTTTGTTGTATGAAGTGGTATCTTGGAGTCAGTAATTTTATATTTAAACAGCTTCGTTAATCTCCTTATTGACCATAGGATAATGCCCAAATTTCTTAGCCTGGCTTTCAAGATCTACCTTTTGGCCTGTGTATCTCATCTCTTACTGTTTACAATATGTGCCATCAACTCTGCAGGGAGGGGAACCTCCCTAGTTTTTCTTAGAAGCTATCTTGTATTTCTTTCCATCAATGTTTTTTAGACTTTTGGGTTTAACAGAAAAGCAAAATTTAAAAAAACTACCTTTTGATATTGCCATCATTTCATTTAAAAAGGATTTTTTTTGAGGCAAGGTCTCGCTCTATAACATAGGCTGGAGCTCAGCAGCATGTGCATAGCTCACTGCAGCCTTGAACTCCTCAGCTCAAGCAGTCCTCCTGCCTCAGCCTCCCAAGTAGCTGGGATTACAGGTGCTAGCCACTGTGCCTGCCTAATTTTTACAAATTTTTGTTGAGATAGGGTCTCACTATGTTGCCCGGGCTAGTCTTTTTTTGTTTTTTTTTTTTGAAACAGAGTCTCGCTCTGTTGCCCCGGCTAGAGTGAGTGCCGTGGCGTCAGCCTAGCTCACAGCAACCTCAAACTCCTGGGCTCAAGCGATCCTACTGCCTCAGCCTCCTGAGTAGCTGGGACTACAGGCATGCGCCACCATGCCCGGCTAATTTTTTCTATATATTTTTAGTTGTCCAGATAATTTCTTTCTATTTTTTTTTTAGTAGAGACGGGGTCTCACTCTTGCTCAGGCTGGTCTTGAACTCCTGAGCTCAAAGGATCCACCCGCCTCGGCCTCCCAGAGTGCTAGGATTACGGGCATGAGCCACTGCGCTCGGCCTACCCAGGCTAATCTTGAACTCCTGGCCTTAAGTGATCCTCTTGCCTCGACCTCCCAAAGTGCTGGGATTACAGGTGTGAGCCACCACACCTGGCCAGAAAAGGATATTTTAACATTAAAAAAAAAAGTTTAGAGAACATTGTTTTAGAATAAAGTGCTTTGTGTTGGATAAATTTAGCTTTATGAAAATTCACATTTCTTATAAAAAATTTTACTACATAAAAGTTTATACATCAATATTCACAGAAGCATTATTCATAATAGTAAGTGGAAACAACTCAAATGTCCATCAATTGATGAATGGATAAACAAAATGTGGTCCATATAATGGAATATTATGGCTATAAAAAGGAATGAAGTACTGATATATGCTGTAACATGTATGAATGAACCTTGAAAACATGCTAAGTGAAAAAAACCAGTCACAAAATTCCATGTATTATGTGATTCTATTTATATGAAATGTCCACAGTGGGCAAATATATAGAGACAAAGTAGTTCAGTGGCTGCTTAGGGCTGGGGAATCTGGGAACTTGGGAGGTGATAGCTAAGGGGCAGAGGGTTTCTTTCTGAGGTAATGAAAATGTTCTAGAAGGTGATGGTTGCACAACTCTGTGAATATATTAAAACCCATTTAATTGTATACTGTGCGTCCTCACATGGTGGAAGGGACAAATAAGCTCCCCCAGGCCTCTTTTAGTCCCGTTCATTGGGGGGAGAGCCCTCAT
Organism: Propithecus coquereli; assembly: GCF_000956105.1. Taxonomy (NCBI): domain Eukaryota; kingdom Metazoa; phylum Chordata; class Mammalia; order Primates; family Indriidae; genus Propithecus; species Propithecus coquereli. The sequence goes on along the minus strand of NW_012146967.1, from coordinate 2,118,956 downwards.
AACCTAATTACCTCCTAAAGGCCCCACCTCTTTTTTCTTATTTATTTTATTTTAATTATTATTATTTTTTTGATAAAAACTAGACCTGAAAGGCCCTACCTCTTAATACTATCACATTGGGGATTAGATTTTAACAAATGTACTTGGGGGTAGCGGACACAAACATTCAGATCATAGCAAGTATAGTCTTTATATAATCATTTCTCCTCAATTTAGCAGGTAGTACCTTCTTGAAGTTACCATTTCATTAAATCAGAATTTTATTTTGCATCCCTATCCATGAGAGACACTATTCTTGGTGCTGGGGATACAATAGTGAATAAAACAGAAAAAGTCCCTGCCCTGTGGAGCTTCCATTCTGATGGGGGAAACAGACAATAAAACAAGTATAGTAGGGCAGGTGGTAAATGCCATGGTAAAAGCAGACTGTGGGAACAGAGCCTAAAGGAAATGAGGAAACAAGCTATACAAATACCTGGGAAAAGAGCCCATTTTGCATTCTCCACAGCATAGTTTCTTGTACATAGTAGGCATTTGATAAATTTTGTTTTTAATTTTCCTTATAAGGTTAGGGTTTAGGAAGGGGGCAGCTACTTTATTTAACTTATATGTTAATGTATATCCTAAACTTATAATTTAGAAAAAAATTTCAGTGAACAGTTACTTTTAGTGTTTAAACTTCAACATGTTCATTACACAGTTGAAACTCTCACATAATTTTCAGTTACCAAATCTATAAATATGCCTACGTCCTTACTCACTCTTCCTTATGGTGTATTACTTTAGTGGAATAGATACTGCTGCCTCTACTCAAAACCACTTCCTTTGTCCATGTTCTACGTCAAAGACTTTGTTCATTTTTGATTATTTCTTCTCCCCTTTTCTTTTACTTTATCCCCTTTTTTTAGCTTGTCTCCAATCAACATTTAACATGCTTAAGATAAAGCTCTGTAAAACAAACAAAACCCACAAAAAAGGAACAAAACTTCCCTTGACTCTCCCTATTACTCTCCTGCAGCTTTGTATCTCAGTTCCTTTGTAGCCAAAGTTCTTGAACAAGATATCTGATAATTGGATGACTTCATTTCCTTATCTTCTACTCAACCTTGAACCCACTCCAAACTAAGTAGTCTCCAGTTCCACCCCCACCCACTCTACCAAAACTGTTTTTATCCAAAGGATACTTGTAGTTTTTTCACTCCCTCCCTCTTCTACATTGTTTGACACACTTTGACTACACCTCCTTCTTCTTCCCTTGGCTTTAGTTCTGCTGTCCCCAACCCCCAGGCCGCAGACCAGCAGACTAGTACCAGTCTGTGGCCTGTTAGGAACCCAGTTGGCACAGCGGGAGGTGAGCAGTGAGCCAACAAAGGTTCATCTGTATTTACAGCTGCTCCTCGTCGCTCGCATCACCGCATAAGCTCCACCTCTTGTCAGATCAGCCGTGACATCAGATTTTCATAAGAACTTGAACCTTACTGTAAACCGCGCATGCGAGGGATCTAGGCTGCAGGTTCCTTATGAGAATCTAATGCCTGATGGTCTGAGGTGGAGCTGAGGCAGTGATGCTAGTGCTGGGGAGCGGCTGCACATACAGATTATCATTAGCAGAGAGGTTTGACTACACAATAAATGTAATGTGCTTGAATCATCCTGAAACCACCACCTATCCCCCCACCTCCTGTGGAAAAATTGTCTTCTATGAAACTGGTCCCTGGTGCCAAAAAGGTTGGGGACCACTGCTTTAGTTAGAGGACCCTCTTATGTTTGTTTTTCTGTCAGAGCTATTAGTGTTCTTCCTTGGCTTCTCTTTTCCTGTTTAACCTTTAAATGCCCCTTTGGTCTATGATCTCCATCCTCTTTTCATTTGATATATTCTTAGGCAATCTCATCTCTTCTCATAAAGTCAATTACCATGTATGTGACCAGAATTCTCAAATCACTATCTTTAGCCCAGATCTCTCTCCTGATCCTTAGATGTGTGTGCATGTATGTGTGTGTATCCTATATATCCATTTGCCTGCTTGAATGTATTACCTCAGACTCAACTTGTTCAAAACATCTTCTCCCTTCTATTGCTCAAAAACAAACAAAAAAACCCCAAATTGACTTTTCCTGTGTTTCCTATCTTCATAAATGATACTACCATTTACTCAGTTGCTCAATTTACAGATTAGATTGTTAATTATATATTCATGTATTCCACAAATATTCGAGTCCTTACTGTGTGCCAATCACTTAGTGATTTCTGCGAGTAAAATGATAGTCAACGGGTAATTTCTCTGTCCTCAGGGAGCTTACAGTACAGAGGGGGATTTATTTAGAAATAAAATAATTACAGAAATACATTCATCTCTCTCCATTGCCTTTTTAGCACGTATTACCATCATTGTCCTTCTCTACTTCATTCACTACACAGCAACCAGAGTGATTTTTTTAAAATTGCAAATCTGATGTCATTTAAAGCCAGTTAGTGACATTTCTTTACCCTTAGGTTAAAGTAGAAGAAGCCATAGCATGGTTTAAAATCCTTGTGTAGTCTGGCCTTCTGCTTCTTTCCCCAGTTTTGGATGATAGTTTCACTGAGGCATTTGAGCTGAGGCTTGAAATAGAAGGTGGATCTTAATAAGCAAAGAATGAAGGGAAGGGGATTCCAAACAAAGGGAAGAAAATTCCAGACTGGAGGAAAATAAGGAAAGACACAGTATTCTGATACTGGTGAGGAATCTGATGTAGTTGAATCATATGGTACCTGAAAAGATAGGGGGTGTTGTTTAGTACTTTTTTGGTTGCTAGTTGGTTGCTTGAATCAAAAAGGCTTGACCAAAAAGAGAGATTAGTAGATGTAAGTGAACAATCCAAGGAAACTGGCTTCAGACATATGTTGATGCTAGGGCTCAGAAAATGTCACCAGGATCGAATTTCTCTCTTTGCCTCTCTCAACTTCACTTATTCTGCGTTAGTTTCTCAGACAGGCTGTCCTCTGGTGGTAAAATATAGCAATAATAATAGCAGTTACAGCAGTATAAAGCATATGCGTCCGCCCCAAAAGTCTCCGCAAAAGTCTTACGGCACTTTAGTGGCTCTGTTGGGGCCAGTTTCAGAATCAGTCATTGTGAGCCTCTGATTGTCTTAGCTAGAGTTGTGTGCCTCACTGTGGAATCAGCTTAACTGGACGGAAGTAACTAAAGTAGAATGAGTAGGAAGTAGGAGGATACCCACATGCCTATTATATAAGAACTCAGATCAGAAAGTGGGTACAGTTCAGAAAAGCTTGACCCCTGTTTGGGGAAATACAACTTTGGCAGCTGAGTGAATAAATAGAAGAGAGAGACAAGATACCAATTTGGAGGCTTTATCAATAGTTCAGGTGAAAGGTAATATGGGCTTGAACTAGGGAAAAGGCTATGAGGAAGGGGAAGATGCAAGAGAAAGGTTGTAGAGATACAGTGGATAGCTCAGGACCTAGGTGACTGCCTAGAAAAGACACTTTCATACAGGAGTAGGGTAAGGGAGAAAAGAGAATGTGCGATCCTCGTGCTTTGTTCTCGTGTGACAATTAGACATTAACTGAGTTAGGGAACACAGGAATAGACCATATTTAGATGAGGAAGGAGTGAGTTCAGTTTAAGTCATTGGTGAATTTGAAGTACTGGTAAGATACCAACATGGGAAATGGAGAAGATAGGAATTTAAGTCTGGGATTATAGATGCTGGAGCTGTGCATGTGGGAATAATTCCTGTACAAATAATGGATGAAGCATGACTAGATAAGATTGGATAGAATAAGGCCCAATCAAAACCTTGGTGAATGCTGTATTTAAGATGAATAGGAACTGGTGAAGGAGACAGAGGGAATCACTCAGAGAGGTAGAAGAGGAGCCAGGAGGGTGCTGTATCATGGAAACTGAATGTAGCAAGAATTTTTTTGCATTGTGCTAGAGAAGTCAGATTAGGATGAGTTTTGACAGTTATGCAGGAAAAACTGTCGAAGACTTGGAAGTGGGCAAAGGAAAAAAATTATTGCATATGTAGAATGCTAGATTTTGTTAGAAGACCCTCCAGGAATGATATGATTCTGAATATGCATCTTTGTCTTTAATTGACAAGGGTGTTTTACAACTTGATAAAAAGGAATAGAAGTTAAATTGTAGAAAACTGATAGCAGTACAAATGTTTCCTGCCCATACCAATCGATGCAAATTTTATGTGGTACAGGTGAATTTTGTACAGTGGAGAATATTAAATCAAATTCTCATTTGAACCAGTTTCTTTTTGTTGTTCTGTTTTTAAGTGTAAAACAAAGTTTATTGAGGAAGGACAGGATAGGTTCACAGAACAAGAGCCAGATAAATTCACCATAGATGATGAACAGACTCCTTTGTCGTAACAAGAGGGCCTGAACCAGTTTTAAGATCTTATTTATTTCTTCATTAGTTAGTGAATTAAATAAAATCTTTGCCACATATTCATTTCATATTTGTATGAGTCATGATTCTACCATTTTGAAAATTAACTGTTACAGAGGCCTTTGGTGTACTTGGAGAGAGCACTTCAATGTAGTTGTAAGGTTAGAAATCAGATTGTATAGAAATTTACCAAAAGTGTGTGTGGAGGTTGAGGGGAAAGAGTGGGAGAGATGATTAAAGGTTGGAATGTGAGGGAGAGATTTTATGGGAGAGGTGAGAAATGAGCTAGAGGCATAGGTTCTAGACAGGCTGAAGAAAAGTGAATTTTGGTCAGGTCAGCAGACGTATAGTCAAAACTGAATATAGAGGATTCACAGGATGATAAATAGGAAATAAAATATATAGATAAGGTAAGGCTTGAATGTGGAGTTCTTTGAATGACAGACTGAAGTGAGTTTAGAACATCTGGCTATACAAAGACTTAGGTTCTAATCCCTGCTTTTCTATTAAGTAGCAGTGGGACTGACCTTGGGTAAGTCACTATTCCTTCATTTGTTCATTCAGGAAACATTCAGTGATAGCCTATTATCTGCTAGGTACACTGTGCAAGGAATTGGGGATACAAAGATGAAGGCCATGGTTCTTGCCTATAAGGAAACTTTCACCCCACTAAAGGACAAATAATTAAAATATAGAATGTTAAAAGGAAATTCTGTAGAAATATGCAAAGATAATTGTGAGAAGACAAAGGAGAGACAACTTTAGGGGCATAGGGAAAGGGTTAAAGGTGGTAGATGTGTGCTGGAGATGTGTGTGTGTGTGTGCGCACGTGTGTGTGTTGGTGAGCACGGAGTGTGAGATACTGGTTTGAGAGAGAAGGAGTTCCAGAAAGTTCCACAATGCTTCTTCTTTTTTTTTTTTTTTCCAGCATATTATGGGGGTACAGATGTTTAGGTTACATATGTTGCCCTTCCCCCCCCCAAGTCCACAGTGCTTCTTGATGAAGGATATTCATGAGTTGGTGTCCTTATATGAAAAGGGAGGTACTAAAAAAACCCTCTCTTATCTGATACCATTGGGACCTGCAGTTATTTGAAAAAGGCTATCAAAAAACAGCACATACAAAAATGTGCATTAATTTGATAATTTTTCATTTAGGGCTTAATTTAACTTCTTGGTTCTTCTCACTTCTTTATTCACATTTATTCCTTGTGTAATCTCATCTAGTTCCATTTGAATATCTGATGATTTCCTATTGTGCATTTCCTGCACTGACCTCTGTCTTGAATTCCAGATCAGCATATCCAGTATTTTTATTTGGATTCCAAATAAGCATATTAAGCTTAATTTTCTCCCTATCTCCCCCACCTCTAATGATTTCTCTATATCACAATAAATGGCAACATTCACCTAGTTGTTCTGCAAAAACGTAGGAGCCACCCTTTCTTCATTTCTTTTGATCCCATACCCCGTATCTAGTCCTTCAGCAATTATTATAGCTTATCCTTCAAATTAAATCTCATATCCATTCAAATATCACCCTTTCACTGCTACCATACTATCCAAGCTACCAGCATTTCTTGCATGACTACTGTAATAACCTTCTAAGTTCTCTACTTCCATATTTGTGCCTGCTTTCCCTGTCCCATGTGGAAGCCAGAGTAATATTTTAAAAACCTTAATCAGATTGGGTTATTCTTATGCTCAGAATCCTCCAGTGGCTTCCAGGACCTTTACATTTTCTTCATCTTCTGGAACATTATTTCCTCAGACCTTAGTATGACTCATTCCTTCAGTGCTCCTTCCTCAGAGAGGCCTTTTCTGACCATCCTATGTAAAATAATTACTCCTATTCCTTCCTCCACCTACCACCTTTCACTCTCTATGTCCTTACTTGTTTTATTTTTTATGGCACTTGTCACTACCTAAAGTTATATATTTGTTGATTTACTTTTTTGTTGTCTTGCTCCTCCACTAAATTACATAAGAGGGGTCAATATGTGTCTTAATTGTTATTGGCTCCTCAACCCTATAACAGTGCTTCTCAGTGGGTGGTTCAGGACGCCTTTTGGGTCCTTGATACCCTTTCATGGTGTCTGTGAAGACAGAACTATTTTCATAATACTAACACACAGTTTGACTTTCTCAGTTATTCCCTCAGTTAGTTGAGTTTTCCCGAAGCTACATAAGTGATGGCATTGTTGCTGTGATGGCTAATGGAATGCATGCTGCTGTATTCTTGTTTTAAATTTTCTTCAGCTTTAATTTCTCACATGGTAAATCTTAACAGTTATTACCTACAAAACAAAGCTCTTTGGGGTTACTCAGTAATTTTTAAGGATATTAAATACCCTGAGATCAAAAAGTTTGAGAACTGCTGTCCTAAAACAATACCTGGCACAGAGAAGATGTTCAATATGTCCTTGTTGACTGCATGTATAAATGAGTATTGTTCTGATTTTGTTGATGAGGTTTCAAGTTGGCTTTCGTGCATAAATCATACCCGTAGTCTGATAGCGCCTATCATTTTCTTTAAAGTTGATTAAAAGCTTAAAGACCTTTGTAAAGCAAACTTGAGTACAGAATTTCTTTAGTACATTTTTTCTTCCTATCTACATAGCTGTCTTATCCACAGATAATTAATTAGACATACTTTTTCGTGATTCACCTTTTATTGAGCCTTTTTGAAGCATTATATTTAGTTTTCAATAAAATAGCTTTCGTTTTTATACTCATTTTATCGGTTTATATAAAATTTAATTAAATTATGGATTGTGATTGTAAGTTCTGCTGGCATAAATAGGTTTGAGAGCCAGAATTGACTCTTGGTACACGTGGAACTTTAACTGATTGGAATGGGAATCAGATGTATTAGAAAGCAATATCCTGTTTTGGCTGGGCAAGGTGGCTCACACCTGTAATCCTAGCAGTTTGGGAGGCTGAGGTGGGAGGATTGCTTGAGACCGTGAGTTGGAGACTAGCCTGAGCAACTAAGGCAGGAGGATCCCTTGAGCCCAGCCATCTGAGCTTGCTTTTAGCTATGATGACACTGCTGCACTCTACCCCTGGGCAATAGAGTGAGACCCTGTGCCAGAAAAAAAAAAGAAAGAAAGAAAGAAAAAGAAAGCAACAGCCTATTTTATTCTTTTCAAATTGAAATTAACCATGGCCATTGGTCAAAATGGCCTCTATATGTTTTACACAGGGCACAGAGGGCATTTAGTTATTTGTGTGAAATGATAAATGGGAGGTAACAAGATGTTTTAATGTATGTTAATTAC
>NW_012146967.1:2107484-2109726 GCF_000956105.1 Propithecus coquereli | reverse complement strand
TATGTTGCCCTTGCCCCACCCGAGTCAGATCTTCAAGTGTGTCCATCCCCCAGACGGTGTGCACTGCACCCATTACATGTGTATATACCCATCCCCTCTTCCCCCCCCATCTGCCCAACACTCGATGAGTGTTATTACTATATATGCAGTTAAGTGTTGATCAGTTAATACCAATTTGATGGTGAGTACATGTGATGCTTGAATTTTTAAGATCTTTTCATATTGCTTCTTCTAATCCATTGCTTCTAAAAGCTTTTTAATACTCTGTGCGACATCCACCATATTTTACCTACCTGTTATCTAAGTGATAGCTACCTGTTGACTTCCAGTTTCCTGACACCATAAATTATGTTGCAGTGAATGTCCTTATACACGACTCTATGTAAGTATTTCTTTGAAACATATATAGAAATGAGTAGAATTGCTGGGACGCAGGGTAATCCCCGTATGTGGTTTGAGTAAGAAATGGCAAATTGCTATTTATAAAAGCTGTGAACCAGTCTATATTCCCACTAGCAGTGCATGAGTGTTCTTATATCCTTATATCCCAACATTTTAAAAGCCAACTTTCTAAATGTTACTAATAAGTATAAAGTGATATCTGATTCTTTAAGTTTGTACTTTTCTGGTTACTAATAGGTTCTATCATTTCTTTGTAGGAGTTTAAAAATAAATGTATATTAAAAAATCCAATAGCCACAAGCACATGAAAAGATGCTCAACGTCACTAGTTATTAGGGAAATGCAAAGCAAAACTGCAGTGCAATACCACTTCACTCCCACTAGGATGACTATTATTAAAAATTTTTTAAAGGAAAATAAGTGTTGGTGAGGCTGTGGAGAAGTTAGAACCCTTATATATTGCTTGTGGGAGTATAAAATAGTGCAGCTGCTATGGAAAACACTTTGGCAGTTCCACAAAAAGTTAAACAGAATTATTATATGATCCAGCAGTGCCACTCCCAGAATTCCAAAAGAATTGAAAGCGGGCATTCAAACAAAAACTTGTACATGAATGTCCATAGCAGCACTATTCACAATCACCAAAAGGTGGGAACAGCTCAAATATCCATTGACTGATGAATGAATGGATAAACAAAATGTGGTCTGTCCACACAATGGAATGTTATTCAGCCATAAAAAGGAATGAGGCATTACAACATGGATGAATGTTGAAAACATTATGGTAAGTGAAAGAAGCCAAACACCGAAGATCACATATTATATGATTCCATTTATATGTAATATCCAGAACAGTTAAATCCTTAAAAGCAGAAAGCATATTAGGGGTAGCAAGGGGTGGGAGGAGAAATGGGGAGCAATTGCATAATGGGTGCAGGGTAATTGGTACAGGGTTTCCGTTTGTGGTGATGCAAATGTTTTCTAACTGTCTAGAGGTGGTGGTTGCACAACATTATGAAAGTACTAAATGCCATTGAATTGTACACTTTAAAATGTTACAAAGTAGGCAGTGAGCTAGATTGTCCCATAGTTTGCTAACCCCTTGCTATATATAAACAACCGGTTAGAAAATATAATAGGAAGAAAAATTCTTTGTATAATAGCAACAAAGACAGATACAACCACCCAGAGACAACTTGAATTCAGATACAAAGAGAATGATGATTGGATTTTATTCTCCACCCATGCTCTTGTTCCCAAAAAATAAAGGATGAGGGAGATGTGGAATAGTTTGAAAGTGACTGCCTCACAGCCCATGGGACTTTCTCAGTTGAGAACATCTTTTAAGTGTTCAACAAAGGAGCTTTCCAGTGAGAGGAGGAAGCAGATCTGTAAATTATAATATCATTCAGTCAATTTCAAGGTTTCAGCCTTATCACAGACTCCCGCTCATCTCCTTCCTCCTGTCCCCTATGCTTTCCCAGCACCTCCCTCACCCCATTAATCTACACTCTGGTCTCTTGTATAGATTCTTGTCATTTTTTCCTAGTCATGGAAGGGCCTCTGGGAAGCTAATTTCCAGGTGTCTCGGATTTAAAATGTAAAAAACAAAACTGTAAAACTAGTAGAAGAAAACTGGGGAGGAAATTTTTTAAAATACCCTTAAAATGGGAAAGGTCTTTCTAACATGTGATCCTGAAACCAAAAAGACTGGAAAATTCAACTAGATATTCATATAAAAGTTGTACATGCCAATATCACCATATCATGTAGAAAATCTAAAGATGGCATGCTAAGGGATAAAAGCCTGATTTCCTTAATATATAAAGGCCTCTTGTAC
>NW_012146967.1:2104952-2105852 GCF_000956105.1 Propithecus coquereli | reverse complement strand
CTTTGCCTCTTTAGACTTAGCATTCCCCCTTGGCTAATTAGCTGGAGCTGCATAGTGGCTGCACTTTTCATATGAGGTCGGTGTTCTCCATTTTACCACGCTTCCACTTCACTCATTTAAATTACCTGCTTGGCACTTGTAGATATTTGCATTTGTACCTCCTGGCTTAGAGGCAATAGAATGCTTAATAATAAGGCAGCAAGGGGTCAAACTATGAGAATAATTCAAATAAAAATTACTACCATCATTATTATAAACTTCCAGGAAATTGAGTCAACTCATCCATTTTTCAGGTTAAAGGAAGCATGAGACAGGGAAGAGACAAATTAAAGAAGTACGTCTATATTTTGTTTTATTGAATGAAGGTGGAAAATGTTACCTCATTGCCTTAAATTATAATTTTGTTTTGAATTAATTATCAAAGCTTTTTGATTAAAATGCACAAAGCCTAATTAAAGAATATTTAAAGGAAATTTATTTTTTCTGAATAATATTTCATTGTCTTAAAAGTTTAACCTTTAATGGTTCCCAGGTTAACTTAGAAGTATATCTAAAGTTGACAGTTAATTTCTCTCAGCATATTGGAGATATAGTCACCTATCATTCTCACTATTACTTTTTTTAGCGTAATATATTGTTTCTTTTTGTCTAATTGTAGGTATTCTCTTTCTTTGAAATGTTCTGCAGTTTTTCAATGATGACTCTAAGCATCAGGTTTTTTTATATTTATTCCTCTTGGATTTGTAAGGCTTCTTTTTTTTTTTTGAGACAGAGTCTCACTATGTTGCCCGGGCTAGAGTGTCGTGGCATCAGCCTAGCTCACAGCAACCTCAAACTGCTGGGCTCAAGCGATCCTCCTGCCTCAGCCTCCTGAGTAGCTGGGACTACAGGCATGCGCCA
>NW_012146967.1:2101928-2103209 GCF_000956105.1 Propithecus coquereli | reverse complement strand
GCCACCACGTCCAGCTAATTTTTTTTTTTTTTAATTTTTTTTAGAGACGAGGTCTTGCTCTTGCTCAGGCTGGTCTTGAACTCCTGACCTCAAGCGATCCTCCCGCTTTGGCCTCCCAAAGTGCTAGGATTACAGGTGTGAGCCACTGTGCCTGGCCTGTTTATTTTTTAAACTTTATTAAGTGTTTATTTTTATATATCAAGAAAATGCCCAAATGTTGATTGAAAGAATGAGTGAATGAAAGTATTTCAGATTTGCTTTTCTGTACTATATTAGTCTCTAATAATTTACCATAAGAGGTCATAAAAGTAGTAGAACTACAAAGATATTAGAAATTATTTTAGGCCTAAATGTGACTTTTTACCTAAATAAGATAATGTGGCTCGCACGATTGGTTCATTAAATGTTCATCTGCTATTGTTTTTGTTTGTTCTTTCTCTCAAGAATATGTTTTTCATATAATTATATACCATTTGTATAGTTAGGGAACATTTCTTACTTTCAGATGTGTAAACATATGTAACTGGAATTTGTTTGTAGTCCATGACAGGTCTATAATCCACTACTGTCACTGTTTATTTCATTTAAATTGTTCAGCTTTGGCACCCATATTATCGTTCAACATACACCCATCCTATTTTTTTTGAGCACTTACTTTCCGGCATCATGTGATGCTCTGCCCTAGAATCAACCACTGCCCTGTTGAGGTCTGGTTGTTCTTATTGGAGAGTTGAGAAACCAAGATCTAGGTGCTTTAATCAACTTTTAGAGTCTTATTTTTCTTTTCCTGGCACTCTCCCACCCGCTCAATAGTCCTACCACTGTAAAAGCATCTGAAAAACTTGAATTAAATCTAGAGTAAAATTGGCATTATTTGGAGAAGAGAATTTACTAATAGGAATATAGGAAAACCAATGTATGTACCTCTGCCATTTGCTTTTGTACACGTTAAATGGATTTTATTTAGTTCCATGTTAATCCTGTAAAGCCTAGAAGTAGATTTTATATATGATTTTTGGCCTGTAGTGTCACAATGCAATGGTTTCTAAAAATATACATGGAATAGTAAGTCCTAGATTTCAAATATCTTCATGTGATTTGGGATTAGGGTGGCATAAATTACATTGCCTTATGCTAGTGTAAATTTACCTCAGAAGTTAAAAGATACTTTAAAGACTAAGTTGCTGTCACAAAATGCCATGATAAATACTAAAAAACCCAGATTAGTCATCATCTTTCTAAAACGTTAAAGATATTCCTTAGCATAAGTGTCTTCCTTTT
>NW_012146967.1:2098298-2100428 GCF_000956105.1 Propithecus coquereli | reverse complement strand
GCCTGTCCCTTAGCCCATTTTTTAACCAGGTTATTAGTTTTTGCTGTTGAGGTGCAGGATTTGTTTATATATTTTGAAAATTAACTCCTTATCAGATAAATTACTTGCAAGTATTTTCTCCCATTTTATAGATTGCCTTTTCACTCTGTCGATGGTTTTCCTTTGCTGTACAGAAGGTTTCTAGTTTAATGGCACCTCATTTGTCTATTTTTGCTTTTGTTGCCAACGCCTTTGGTGTCATATCAATGAAAGCGTTGCCAAAACCAACTTCATGAAGCTTTTCCCTTATATTTTCTTCTAGGAGTTTTACGGTTTCTGGTCTTACATTTAAGTCTTTAATCCATTTTGAGCTGAGTCTTGTGTCTGATGTAAGATGAAGGTCCAATTTTGTTCTTTTATATGTGGATATTGTTTTTCCCAGCACCATTTGTCAAAGAGACTATCTTTTCCACGTTGTGTATTCATGGTACCCTTTTTAAAGATCAGTTGACCATATATGTGTGTGGCTTTATTTCTGGGCTATCTGTCCTGTTCCATTGATCTATATGTCTGTCTTTATACCAATGCCATACTATTGTAGAAAGACAGACATATAGATCAATGTATTTTGAAATGAAGAAATGTGATGCCTCCAGATTTGTTGTTCTTTTTCAAGATTGTTTTGACTATTTGGGGTTCTTTGTGGTTCTAGAATTCAAGAACTATTTATTGTATTTCTTTAAAGATGCTATTGGGATTTTGATAGGGATTGCATTGAATCTGTAGATTGCTTTGGATAGAATGGATATCTTAACAATATTAATTCTTCTAATTTATAAACACAGGATATCTTGCCATTTGTGTCTTTTTAAGTTTCTTTGAGCAATGTTTTATAGTTTTCAATGTATAGGTCTTTCACCTCTTTATATTAATATAAGTTTATTCCTGAGCATTTTATTCTTTTTGATGCTATTATAAATGGTATTATTTTCCTAATTTTCTTTTCAGAGAGATTGTTGTCAGTGTACAGAAATTCTTCTAATTTATAAACACAGGATATCTTGCCATTTGTGTCTTTTTAAGTTTCTTTGAGCAATGTTTTATAGTTTTCAATGTACAGGTCTTTCACCTCTTTATATTAATATAAGTTTATTCCTGAGCATTTTATTCTTTTTGATGCTATTATAAGTGGTATTATTTTCCTAATTTTCTTTTCAGAGAGATTGTTGTCAGTGTACAGAAATGCAACTGATTATTGTGTGTGGATTTTATATCCTGCAACTTTACTGAATTCTTTTATTAGTTCTAACAGTTTTTTGGTAGAATTTTAAAAGTTTTCTGTATATAAGATCATGTGATCTGCAAACAGAGACAATTTTACATCTTCCTTTCCAAGTGGGATGCCTTTTATTCTTTTTCTTGCCTAATTTCTCTGGCTAGGACTTCCAGTATTATGTTGAATAGAAGTGGTGAGAGTGAGCATCCTTGCTTTGTTCCAGATCTTAGAGGTAAAGCTTTCAGTTTTTCACCATCAAGTAGGGTGTTAGCTGTGGGATTTTTATATGTGGTCTTTATTATGTTGAGGTAATATCCCTCTTATTTTGTTGAGAGTTTTGTAATGAAAGTGTATTGAAGTTTATCAAATACTTTTTCTGCATCTGTTGAGATGATCATGTGATTTTTATCCTTCATTCTGTTAATGTGGTGTATTACATTAATTGCTTTTTATATACACTCCAGAGATAAATCCATTTGATCATGGTATATGATCCTTTTAATGTGCTGTTGAATTTGTTTTCCTAGTATTTTGTTTTTTTTGAGACAGAGTCTCACTCTGTTGCCCAGGCTAGAGTGCTGTGGCGTCAGCCTAGCTCGCAGCAACCTCAAACTCCTGGGCTTAAGCAATCCTCCTGCCTCAGCCTCCCAAGTAGCTAGGACTACAGGCACATGCCACCATGCCCGGCTAATTTTTTCTCTATATTTTTAGTAGTCCAGCTAGTTTCTTTCTATTTATAGTAGAGATGGGGTCTCGCCCTTGCTCAGGCTGATCTCGAACTCCTGACCTTGAGCGACCCTCCTGCCTCGGCCTCCCAGAGTGCTAGGATTACAGGCGTGAGCCACCGTGCCTGGCCTTCCTAGTATTTTGTTGGG
>NW_012146967.1:2092305-2098248 GCF_000956105.1 Propithecus coquereli | reverse complement strand
TGAAGTTCCTCCTACTGGATAATTAAAATTACTTGTCTGTGAGTTTACTGTTTCTTTCTTCTGCTTACTCTAGTCTGCTGTTGAACCCCTCTATTGAATTTTTCAATTCAGTTATTAATATTGTATTATTCAACTTCAAAATTTCTGTTTGGTTCTTTTGCCAATTTTATATGTCTTTGTTGGAATTCTCATTTTGCTCGTGTATTTTTCTGAACTTGTTGAGCACTTTTATAATGGTTTTTTAAATTCTCTGTCAGGTAATTTATATATCTCTGTTTCAGTTACACTTGGTTTGGGGGGTGGTTATCCTGTTCGTCTGTTTGGATTATGTTTCCTTCTTTCTTCATTTTCCTTGACTCTTTGTGTTGGAATCTATGCATTAGAAAAAGCTACCACCTCTTCACCTCTTCATCTCTCCCAGTCTTCAGGGACTGGCCTCGTATAGAAGAAGACTTTCACCATTCAACCTGATCAGAGCTTCTGTGGGCCTCTCATACCTTTGTACTATTCTGAACTGCCATCTTTTTTCTTAGTGTCCTCACATGTCTACAGTATGTTGCATCCCAATAGCACTCTGACAGAGGTGAGACAGAAGCCAGTCCTTAATGTAGCATCTGAAGAAGTGGGAATGTCAGATATGTAGTCCAACTCTTTCTCTCCCCAGAGATAATGTGGGAGCTGGAGTTTTTTGTCGACCTGCTCTGCCCTGGGCTGGGTTGGGGGGGCTATGGCAAGTGTTTGCATGCTAGTTCAAACCACCTTCTTTGTTCTCAGTGGCCCCCAGGTGTCTTCAATAAGGCAAGTCCCATCAGCACTCCAAGACAGCAGAAACAGAAGCTAGTTCCTTAAAGCATTCAGAAGAGTTGAAACACTGGATGTATGGCCCGAATCTTTCCCTCTGCAGGGAGAAGCTGGAAGCTAGGGATTCTTTCCTGCCTGTTTGCTCTGCATTGAGCTGGGGAAAAGAGCTGTGGCAAGTGCCAGCACACTAGTTCAAACCACCACCTTAGTTTGCTTGTTGCATCTAGGGGTCTAGCATATGCTAGGTCCCTTCAGCACTATGGGACAGGTAAATAGATGCTAGTCCCATGGGCAGCACCTGAATAAGATGGAGCACTGGATGGATCCTCTTCAGGGAGAAGCTAGGAGTTTCCATATCATATCGCTTTGTGCCAGGAGTGGGGATTATGATGAGAGGGTGGCTCCTACCAGTTTCATTGTGCCTGGTTTCACACTTGCCCAGGATGCAGGAGCTTCTCGACTAGTTTGTGGATTTCTCACAAAGAGATCTGTGTATTGGTGTTGAAAATCAGTTGTGTCTGTGGGCAAACAGAGTCCAGGGCTTCCTATTCCATCATCTCACTGGCATCATTCTTCTCTCCTTCTTTTTGATCCTCTTACCATCTTCCATCTCTCTTTGCCCATTCTTGCTTTTCTATCCCATCAGTCTTTGTTTTTCTGTCCCATATGTCCTTGCTTCTCTGTGTCTTATGTATTTCTCTTTCCCATGTGTCATTGCATGTTTATCTTGTTTATCTGTTCTTCCTCCCTCCATTTCTTCCATCAGTCAATCCATCCATCTTTCCTTCTAAGAATACATACATCTATCCTTTGCTACTGTCTATATAGACTATTCCATCTTTCATTTCCTTTTCTCTTCTCTCTCTCCAGCCTTCTTTCTGTCCCTCTATCTTTCCTTCTGTGTTTTCAAAGTAAAGGTTTTTTCCTTCCATCAGCCCTTCTTTTCTTTGATCTAATCTATGGTTACCATCTATGTGCTGATGACTCCCAATTTTATATCTTAAGCCCAGATTTCTACCTTGGACTCCAGACTTAATAATCCTACTTCATTTGTTATATTTCCTCTTGAATTTCTATCCAGATTCCAACCTCTCTTGTCATTTTCACTATTACCACTCGTGCCATGCCACCATCATCTCCCTTGCAGAGAATTGCAATAGCCTCCAGGTGGTTTTTCTATTCTTCCCTTTGCCTGATACCTATTTTCTACCCAGCATCCCAAGTGATTCTTTCAAAAGCTAATTCATATTGTGTCCTGACCTCTGCTCAAAATTTTTCAATCAGTTTCCAACTCATTCAGAGTAAAAATTAAAGTCCCTACAATGATTTACATGGCCACATGTGATTTGACTCCTAGTAGAACTTTAACATTATTTTCTTATTCTTCTTTCCCCTCACTGTTTGAAATCCAGACATATTGGCCTACTTTTTTTGTTCCTCAAACAAACACAAGGTCACATGTGTCTGGGTCTTTGCCCTGTATGTGATATTCTCTTTTCTCAGATATGTTTGTAGGTTATTTACTCCCTTCGGTGTCTCTCTACTCACATCTAATCTTCATTATTTCATATAAAATATATATTTATTTTATTGATGTAGTGAACAAACAAGGCAGAAGCCTGTCATGGCACTTACATCTGGGTGAGAGTGGGAAACAGATCACTAATACGTAAGTGAAATATATAGTATGTAAGGTGATGGTACATGTTAAAGAGAAAAATATAGCAAGGAAGGGGGTTGGGAAATGCTAGGGGCCAAAAGTGGAGTGAGGCATATTTTAAATGGGTCAGAGAGAGCCTCACTTCAGAGATGACATTTGAGCAAAGACTCGAAGAAAGTGAGGAATTGACCCATGTAGGTATATGAGGGAAATGTATTCTAGATGGAAAGCACATCCTGTGCAAAGGCACTTGGGTAGGAGCATTTCTGGCACATTGAGAGGATCCGAGGGAGGATGTGTGGCTGAAGCAGAGTGAGTGAAAGGGAGAGTAGTAGGAGTGGAGTCAGAGGGATAGTGGTTGTTCAGGTTCATTCTGTAAGATGTAGAAGGCCATTTTAAGGACTTTTTTTTTTTTTAAACTTTGAATGGGCTGGGGAATCATTGCAATTGGAGGGTTTATTCAGAGAGATGACTTGACCACTTGGTATCTGGGTGAAGACTAGCCTGGAGGGCAGTGGGGACAAGTGAGACAGATAGAAGGCCAATGCAGTCATCTAGGTGAGAAATGATGGAGGATTAAACCTTAGTGTAGAGGTAAAGGCAGTGAGAAGTAGGTAGTCAGATTCTGGATGTATTTTGAACATACATCTGGTAAAATTTGCCTTAGTTTTAGATGTGTGCTATGAAAGAAAGGGGTCAAGGATGATATAGTAATGTCACCAATATCCAATTCATTTGATTAATTTGACCTTTCTTGCCTGGGCTATGAGATATTTCACTTCTAAGCTACCTTTGCAACCTGGTGAGGCCATGCAACTAGTTCTGGCCAAGGAATTATGTGAGGAAATACTTGGCTAAGCAGTGTGTGAAGCCCCTGTATGTTTCCTGGTTCTCCTGCTGTGGTGGAGGCCTTGTGTTGAAATTATAGAGCCACAAGGTCAAAGTAACTGGGATGGTAAA
The DNA here is from genome assembly GCF_000956105.1 of Propithecus coquereli. Taxonomy (NCBI): domain Eukaryota; kingdom Metazoa; phylum Chordata; class Mammalia; order Primates; family Indriidae; genus Propithecus; species Propithecus coquereli. The sequence continues at coordinate 2,094,827 of NW_012146967.1, read as the reverse complement.
GTCACCATTTATACAATAACTACCTAGAGGTGCAGTGAACTCAAAATGAGCAATATAAAAACTTTTGTTTTGTCAAGCCACTGATTTGGGAGGTTGGTTGTTACTGCAGCATAAGCCTGTTCTAGTGTGGCCAAACAGGTGAGACTTTGGCCTAATTAACTTGAAGAGTAGAATGATCATTAACTGAGATTGAGAGACTGTGTGAAGAGATGGTCTGAGGCAACCTTCAGAGGGAGATGTTGAATAGGCGGTAGGATATCAAGAAATGCTTCTATGACCACTCTTTGTAAAATTATACCCCCTTCCAAATATCCTTCTACCCTGTTTTAGTTTTCCCCACAGAAATTATCACCATTGAAATATGGTATAGTGGTTCAAGATCTTGGAATTTGGAGCCAAGCTAACTGGGTTTAAAATCCTGGCTTTACTACTTTACTATTCATGTATCCTTGGAAAAATTATTAATATTAATATATAACCTTTATATGTCTTAATATCCTCATTTGGAAATGGAAGAGGTAGCTATATCAAAGGGTTGTTGAGTGTATATATGTAAAGTGCTTAGAGCAGTGTCTTGATATACACTTTCTAAATGTTTGCAGCTGTTTTCATCATTGTCATCATGATTATCATCTAACATGAAAACTTTGACACTGGGCAGTTAATTTTGTTCTCCTCTTTATCCCCATGGACCACAACAATCTCTGACACATAAGCTTTCAGTATATTTTTAATAGATGAGTGGATAGATTGCGTAAGTGACTGTCATTTTTTGCAGTAATGTTGATATGGGAAAGATCTTGACCATTGGCCAAACTTCAGACAGACCTGAATAATTACGTGTGCTAGGTCGTAGATCAAAAACAGTAGAATAATTTTTCAGCATTATTTGTCTTTTTATGAAGGACAGAAATTTCAAATACAACTATTAGACTGCAGAAAAGCATTACACGTAGATCTGAGACAGCATGCTTTCAAACACATGTTAGACAGATGTTATTTTGGTTGTGTGTAAATCCTTTAAAGCCTAGAAGTCTATCTCCTGCTTGCTTTAGCCTAACCTGGCGGAGTCACAATGCAGTGGTTTCTAAAATTAGGCAAGGAATAATAATATTTCTAGATTATAAATAGCTCTGTGTGATTTTTGAGATTAGAGAGGAATAAGTTACATGGATTATATTAGTGTAAATTGATTCCAGAAACTGAGTGGTTTTAACTCTTTGAAAAACTTTTACTAATTCTGTGTACTTATTTTTTTCTGTATTGATAGTATCAAAACACGTATCATATGTAAATCATCATGATTTTGTTTCTTCCTTTCCTATCTTCTCATACCTTTTATTTCTTTTCTTCTGTTATAGGTTGAGTATCTCTTATCTGAAATGCTTAAAACCAGAAGTGTTTTGGATTTTGGATTTTCTTTCAGATTTTGGAATATTGGCATAAAATTACTTACCGGTTGAGCATCCCAAATCCAAAAATCCAAAATCAGAAATGCTTCAGTGAGCATCTCCTTTGAGCATCATGTCAGTGCTCAGAACAATTTGGATTTTGAAGCATTTCAGATTTAGGATTTCCAGATTTGGGATGCTCAACTTGTACTACAGTGGTTAGGCCCACTAGTACTAGATTGAATAGAGAAGCAGTGGTAGCAGGCATCCTTGTCTTTTTCCCAAGGTAAAGAAGTGCTTTCAACGTTTCACCATTAAATATAATGTTTTCTATAAGTATTTTTGTTTATATTAATAGCATTTATATTTACCCATCCTTTTTCAGATTAAGGAAGTTACCTTCGAGTCTTAGTTTGTTGAGACTAAATGGAAATCGAGTTTTTCTTGCTACTCCTTCTATATCTGTTGAATTGGTCATATAATTTTTACTTATTCCATGAATGAGGTGAATTATAGTAATCAATTTTTAAATATTAAACGATTTAAGTTTCTGAGGATAAGCCCAACTTGAGAATAATATATAATATTTTTTATAGCTTGCAGGATTTTGTTTGCTAGTATAATATACTCATGAGTGAAATTAGTTTGTAATTTTCCTTTTGTACTACTGTCTTTGTCTAATTTTGGTGTCAGAGTAAATCTAACATCATAAAACAAATTGAATGTTTCTTCTTCGACTATCCTCTGTATGACATAGAATCCTCTGTAAAATTAGAATTATCTGTTCCTTGACTGGTAGATTTCATCTGTAAAGCTGACTGGCTCTTGTAAGGTTTTTAACTATGGATTGAGTTTCTTTAATGACTCTTAGGACCATTCTTCTTTTTTTGCTCTTGAGTCCTTTTTGATAAGTTGTAAATTTCTTTTTTCTTCTTGCTCTTTTACCTGGGCTAGAGTGCCATGGCGGCAGCCTAGCTCACAGCAACCTCAAACTCCTGGGCTCAAGCAACTCCCCTGCATCAGCCTCCCAAGTAGCTGGGATTACAGGCACATGCCACCATGCCCGGCTAATTTTTCCATTTTTAGTAGAGATGGAGTATTGCTCTTACTCAGACTGGTCTTGAACTCCTG
>NW_012146967.1:2081386-2090784 GCF_000956105.1 Propithecus coquereli | reverse complement strand
GCCTATCTTATTCTTTAATTTAAGATTTGTGTCTTATTTACACTTGAACTGTGGTGAAGCTTTTGGAGGCTCAGGCTTTATATGGAGAGTCTATTATCAGCTTCCTTACTTTGGGTGGGCCTTGGGGCTTTATCTCCTGTCCTTCTCAACCTGGATTAAACTGAAGGTTTCCAGGGCTCTGTAGAAATCCTCAGGACTAAAGCTGTCTTTAAAAAAAATAAAACACCCTGCTTACCTTTTATACCTTCTTACTTTTTGGGCGGCCCAGTGAATTATTTTAAGAAGTTTTTTCTTTTGTTGTTGTTTGTCAGTTTGTTGTTAGTTATTTCTGTTTGGATATCTTAATCCAATGTACTGTCAACAACAGAAGTTGATAACAGGGTTTTTTTGACATTGATTTTGAATATATTTTGAAATGTTAAAACTTGGGTTGGGGAGAATATACATCTTAGTACAGAAAGTGTAATACTTGTAGTTATTTTTCCAGTTACCCTCACCCCCTAGCTCTTATGAGTTTCCTTCACTTAAGCATACATACTATTTTCCCTGCTTCGATTGCCATTTCCTGCTTTATCCTCGTGATCAACACCTATTAATTCCAAACTCTACTCAAATCTTTTCTTCCTTACATCCTCCCTCCCAGCCCCACACACAGTTGGTTTCTTATGTGCTGCCACAACACAACTTTCATAATAAAATTAACTACATGGTACATTAATATCACTGTTTAGATATTATGGTAGGTATTATTACTGTTAACCATTATTCAGTATCCCTTCCTGCAGGAGGTTTATGTTTTCCTGCCTTCTTGAAGTCTGACTTGGCCATGTGACCTGCTTTGACCTATTAAATGTATATAGAAATGCTTTAGCTGATCTGCAATAGATATTAATATATAGATCAGTGAGAAATGAACTTTAGTTGTTTTAAGATGTGGAGATTTGGGAGTAGTTTGTTACCACAGTGTAACCTAAGCTCTTCGTCTTAATTGACACACATGCCTGTCTCCCATCTTGAGGACAAAAACTGTATTGTATTCTGTATTCTTTATGTTCTTAAAGCTGTCAGATTATTTTTCCTAAAACATTTTAGATTATTATTAATACATATTCTGTAGGAAAGTAGCATTATATAATGCAAAGAGCACAGGTTAGGAGTCAGACACATCCAGATTAAATTTTTTACTTCATTGTTTCACTGAGCTTGTAAAATGTCCTTGATGAGTGTCAGATTCCATCATTTTAAAAATGAGGGAACCTTGTAAAGTTGTTGGGGATATAACAGGAGTACCCAGCACAGTAGACATTCAGAGAATATTCTTTCCATTTCATGTTTCTTCTCCATTGACTATTGATTTAAGTCTTTAAAATCCCTTTTTCCTTCTTTCACTAATTTATTTATTTGGTCATCATTAGATAGATATTTCTTGAACTCTTATTATACATCAGGAATTGTCTGGGCCCTGCGAAGTAGTGAACAAGCTTAGTATAGTCCAGTGTACAATAATTCTCCTTCCCCATCTCCAGCTATTAAAATCATATTAATACTTCAAGGTCTCTCTCTGCCATCACCACATCCTTGAAATTTTTGCCTAAATCTCTCCCCATATCAAAAAAGAGAAAAAATGTAGAAGTGGTTTCTCCTTCCTGATTTTAGCATATTAATGATATCCGTTTGTATCTCATAATATACTTTGTATTCTACCATAGCAGATTCTGTTGTATATATGTATATCATGTACATATTCAAGTTCCTTTTCTAGATTTTGAGCTCCATGATTATTGGAACCTCATCTCATTTATCTTTTTATCTCTCATAAGTCAATGAATTAAATTATATAATAGAAGTAATGAACAGTATCACTCCTTAGAAGGCATTTTAGGAAATTTATGGAGGCATTTTTGGTTGTCACAATGATTGGAGTGTGCTAGTGAAATTAGTGAGGAGAGACTGAGAATGGCAGACTTCTTTCAGTGTCTGAGTAGTCCCTCAAAATAAATATTTGTTGCCAGGCACAGTGGTACACATGTGTAGTTCCAGCTACTCCAGAGGCTGAGGCAGGGGGATTGCTTGAGTCTGGGAGTTCAAGGACAGCCTAAGCAACATAGCAAGATCCCATCTCCTTAGAAATAAATAAATAAATAGATAGATAGATAGATAGATAGATAGATAGATAGATAGTTGTCCTGAATTCCATGTAACCTTCAAATGTTCTCCCAGGTGTTTAATGTAAGTGAATAACTTATTCATAATTTTCTGAAATTAGAGCGTAAATCCATTTTTATATATAAACATTAGGTATTTTTTTACACAATTTTATTATATACTGAGTTTTCCTGGAATGTGTTTATCACCTATATAAAATCAAGGAAAGACTATACTTTGTTTTGGTCAGAACTTTGCTAAATCTTGCTCAACATTTCAGGAAATCACATTACCAAAGGCAATGCCGTTCATGGTGTTTGAGTCACCGGTAACACAACTGTATCAGTCTGTTTTACAGCTGTTAAATTTAAAATGATTCTGTATATAAGTGTAGTCATCAGACTAATTGATTGTCTTCTTGTGTCATGCCTAGGTATGTATTTACCTGTAGAAGTACGTGTTACTTCTTTTTAAAATATAAATGACCTTCCTTTAATTTCTTCTACATGTGACAATTAGTCCATTATACTAATGCTTTAAAATTGTGTATATGGATGTTACATTAGCTATGAATTTTATTTCAGGATTTTAAAAGAGAGCATTGCAAAATATGTGTTATAAAAAGTGACATTGTGTCATGGTATGGTTTATGGCTTTAGGGTCGGGCAAATGCAAAAATTTCTTTTGAAATGTATGTATATTTCCTCTTTATTGAATATTAAACTTTCTCTGTAGGGAAAATGTGTATCACAAATATCCTGAAAATTTGAATAATGATTAAGTTAAATGAAAGTACTAAAAATTTGTTACAAACCAGAAAAAAGGAGCATATGCAAACTTTATTCAATTTAGAGACACAAATCGTTATTTATATGTTTACAGTCTCTAAAAAACAATGACAGACTTCGGTTAGTGACTGAGAATCTCCATTTTTTCTTTTATGATAATATATCCAGAACTTTAATTTTTTGCTAAATTTAAGTCTATTGTTTCATGTGGATAGTGGGAGATATTTTCCATATGGTTTTAATGACTTTAGTTTATATTCTTTAAATCAGTTCTCTAGGGTCAGCAATGAATTGTTTTTGTTTAGATATTCTAAATATAATTTTCATTGCTGAGCATCTGATAAGATATATTTTAGAAACGAAAGTACAGAACCAGATGGCTTTATTCTAGTATGATACATGTTAATTCATAATGCCTTGTTTTCAGCAGCAATAGGATTATGTTGTATCTTACCATTCCCTTTTTTAGACTATTTTATAGACAGAACTAGAAATTCTAGTTATATAAAGCTGTTCTAGCACAGGCTAGAAAGTAGGTCATTGTGACGGGAGTATACTAAACCGCCCACTGGTTGCTATAGCAATGACCTACTTTAAGAAACTATTTCTGTTGATTCATGTTGAAATCATCTTTTGGAAATGGTATAAGGAAGCTTACTGCATGTAATTTTTTAATAATAGCAATAGGAGGAAAAAATCCTTAAAATGTTTAAAGTGAAGTAATATTTTTTTATGTAATACCTCTTCAATTTAAAGTGGTGCATGCAGTATTGTGATTAAATAACATGAGAACTGTGCTATGTATGCAATACAATTATGTGAAAGAATGTAGTGAGTTTTACTACAATTTGGCCTATTTAAAAAGCAATCTGGGCCGGGCGCAGTGGCTCACGCCTGTAATCATATCAGTCTGGGAGGCTGAGGCGGGCGGATTGTTTGAGCTCAGGAGTTCGAGACCAGCCTGAGCAAGAGCAAGACCCCCGTCTCTACTAAAAATAGAAAGAAATTAATTGGGCAACTAAAACTATATAGAAAAAATTAGCCGGGCATGGTGACACATGCCTGTAGTCCCAGCTACCCGGGAGGCTGAGGCAGAAGGATTGCTTGATCCCAGGAGTTTGAGGTTGCTGTGAGCTAGGTTGACGCCACGGCACTCTAGCCCCAGCAAAAGAGTGAGACTCTGTCTCAGGAAAAAAAAAAAAAAAAAAAGGCAATCTGTTGCAGGTAATAACAGTTAATAACATTATTAACTGAGCCTTCAAATGGGTGTGGTTCAAGAAAATAGTATATATTCCAAGTTGCAGATCTGGAAATATGTTCCTGTTAAAATTATTTAGTGGAATATATTAAATCATTCATTTCCTTCAATACTGAATGCCTGTTCCAAGGCACATGCATTTGTAATACATAAAGGTTGAAATTGGTGTGTTCTCTGGAACACACTGAAGCTGAAGTCTGACAGATCTCTCTTCCCAGTCGAGGGTAAAGGATGAAGCATTAGATTTTGTATAGTTTTCAAGTAACATTATTTGTTTAGCACTAAAAAGCAATCGCACCTGTCAATGAGTTGATACTTTGAACCTGGACTATGGGAGGTATTATCAAGTAAGAATTATATGCTTAGAGATTAGTTGATTCAGAGTCTTAATTGCACTGTACCATGTTTTATATACATTCATACTCACATTGACCTTGTCACTGGGAAAGATTTCCTTCAAACCTTAGTTCAAAGTCACATTCAGATGAAGTTATGCATTCCAAGTGATTCTTTATATAGATATAGGCATCCAGTTAATTCATTGTTTTCTGTTGTCATGCTCAGGTATTTACATGTTTAAATACATGCATTTTTTTCAAAAATATAAATTATTCTGAAGGGAAAATAATGACATCTGTTTAATGAATATGTACCAAGTGTTAGGGACTCTATTAGGTGATTTTATTGCAGCTTCTAATCTTTTCAGCAGCTATGTAAGACAACCCTACTAGGTCATTTTATCCTATTTCAAATCTTTTCAATAAATTGTGCAAGTGACATGATGAGATTTGTTTGACAAAGCACAGGTTAAGAAAACTGTGTAGTTAGGAATCAGACACAGATACTTAATTTGAAATCCACCAGGAGGAGGTTTTTTATGTCTCTCTATATACATATATATGTATATATGCAAAAATTCATATGAGTTTTCCTAGAATGAGGTACATTATGTCCTTTGACAGTTCAGAGGATAGAGAAAGTACTTTCAACTGGAAGACTTAAAGTTAGTGGGATATGAACTAGAAAAGATGGAAATTGGGAAAGGTATTACAGGCCAAGGAAAGAATGTGGAGCAAATTCCAGGAGATTGAATATGTGGGGGAAAAGAAGTAGTTTGGTTTGGTGGGAGGGAAAGGGGAGAAGGGTAGGAAAAGAGGAGTAGGGTAGGAATGAACCTGAAACCCTAGGTTAGTGGCCAAGCAAAATAATTTGTTCTTTATTTTATAAGGAATGAATCTTTTAAGACCAGAAAAGCGTGCTCACGAAGATTTGGTATTGTGTATAAAGTGGATCAGGATAGAGAGACGTTGTTGGTAGGCAGATCTGTTTTAAGACATTACAGTAAATAACAAAAGGGAGAATAAGAACTAGAATTATTGTAGCAAGAACATAAGTGGGGCCAGGGCACACCGGCCTGTAATCCTAGCTCTCTGGGAGGCCGAGGCGGGAGGATCTCTTGAGGTCAGGAGTTCAAGACCAGCCTGAGCAAGAGTGAGACCCCGTCTCTACCAAAAAAATAGAAAAAATGAGCCTCTACCAAAAACAGAAAAAAAAAAATTAGCCGGGCATGGTGGCACATGCCTGTAGTCCTAGCTACTCAGGAGGCTGAGGCAGGAGGATCGCTTGAGCCCCAAGAGTTTGAGGTTGCGGTGAGCTGTGGTGATGCTACAGTACTCCAGCCTGGGTGATGGAATGAGACTCTGTCTCAAAAAAAAAAAGAATAGAAGTGGGGTATAAACCAATCATCTGGAACAGCAGCAGCCTCAAGACCTCTGTGGCACAGGGGGTAGTGATTCTGAGGGAGCGTGGGACAGCACTGGCTGCAGGGACCCAGTGACAACATGAGAGGTACTAGGTTTTGACAAGTTTGCATCAGTGAGTATAAGCTGATTATTCTTGGCTCAGAAAGCGATGGAAAGTCGGCTCTGACTTTACGATTTGTTCAAGGAGTTTTCTAAAAATATATGTGATCCTTTGTTATTAGTTATCAAAAGAGAAAAAACAAAGAAGAAAGAAATTTAGAAAAATAAAAATATGATTCTACAATAGAAGATTCTCATAGAAAAGCAAGTTGAAGTATTGGTTGACTGAAGAAAAAAAAAAAAGAAAGAAAGAAAGTTGAAGTAGATCCACAATAGTACATGCTTGAACTCTTGGATACTACAGGAATGGAACAATTTATAGTAATGAGGGATATACATAAAAAATAGACAAGGCTTTTCATTAGTTTATTCCATCACAGCACAGTCAACATTTAATGATTTATAAGATCTGAGAGAACAGATTCTTCCAGTTAAAGACATTGCTGTTTCAATGGTTCTGGTAGGTAATAAGTGTCACTTGGAAGATGAAAGAGTTGTAGGAAAAGAAAAATCCCAATCTAGCAAGACATTGGAACAACTGTGCATTCTTAGAATCTTCTGCAAATCAAAAATAAATGTTAATGAGAACTTTTATGACCTAGTGTGGCAAATTATTAATAATTTGAAAAACTCTAGTGCCTGTGCCTGAGAAGGCTTGCAGAAAGTCATCATGTCAGCTGCTTTACTATACTAAATACATTGCAGCTCTGAGCCAGGTCTGAAGAACTGTTGCCCAATTCAGCAGTGCCAGCATTCCAGCTTTAAGCCTACCAACATCTTAGGTGGACTTTTCTGGGATGGTACTCTTAAGAGATGGATGAAAGCTACTATGTTAGTTTGTACCATTCTAATCACTTTCCAGTATCACAAGAGAGATTTTTACTTATATAATAGTCTTAGAGCATGCAGCTGGTAGAACCAGAAGCTACATCCAGTATTACTGCTAAGAGACATTCTTCATCCACCAATGTTATACATGTATGAAAATGCTGTGCTTTATACTTTAGCATGTGGAAAGTACAATAATGTAAATCCTAAAAGCATCACTATTTTAGCATAATAAAAGAAAGTCCAAAGAGCTTTTATATAGATTACTCCAGATGACTTCAATTCTTTGATATTTGTAGCTAATTGTGATTTTTTAAAAGAAATTCAAGGCCATTATTTTATTGAACAAAATAAGTGCTTTGATTAATACAGCAATATAGTTTTTTAAATTTTTTAAAAAATCTGTGGAGATAGTAATCTTTTCTTTAAAATATAATATAGTCCTTTCAGTATAATGTCTTAGATTAAAATCATTGCCTTTTAATATCTGTTAGGAAGGAAATGTCCAGACTTTTCAAATCTCTTATTATGTGTTTCCTTTTTTGTTTACATAGGGAACAATGTTTATAGTTGAGTGTACAATGAGGGTCTACAAGAAATGTATATTTTCAAACAATTTTTTAATGATTTGACAATTTTCGTAAACCATTTTCAGGCTTCTGCAACTGTAGATTCTCATTGTAAATCCCTTGCTTGCTCATGCATAAGTGTATTTACAACACTAGATACGCTGGTTTAGTATTTTTACCTGTTAGTGATTATTTCATGTGTAATGTTTTGATTGAGATGTTAAATGGTGGATAAGTACGGTGGATATGAATGTGGGAAGTAATTTTAATCATGTGTACTTCATCACAGGCCTAATTTATAGTAACTATTGCTGTTTTATTTAACAATGCCCTGTTATTTTGTATGTGTTAATATTTGGGAGCCAGTGTATTTAAATTGAGCAGCCTAATTTTACAACTATTTTGGGATAGCCAAATGTAAACTAAAAGCCTTAATTAGGCCGGACATGGTGGCTGACATCTGTAATCCTAGCACTTTGGGAGGCTGAGGTGGGAGAATCGCTTGAGGCCAGGAGACAAGACTGGGCAACATAGCAAGACCTTGTATCTACAAAAAATAGAAAAATTAGCCGGGCGTGGTGGCATGCACACCTGTAGTCCTAGTTGCTTGGAAGGCTGAGACAGGAAGATCTCTTGAGCCCAGGAGTGAGGTTGTAGTGAGCTATGATGACACCAGCCTGGGCAACAGAGTGAGACCTTCTCCTCCTACCCCCCCAAAAAAGCCTTAATAAAGTGGTACAGTTTTATATAACTTAGCATCAATAGTTCAATAAATTTGAATTGCCATACAGTTAGAAAAGAGGAATTGAAGTGCATAGGAAGGAGGGGACTAAAAAGTAATAGATAACACTTACATAATAGTACACCATTGTGAGAGCTTCACATATATTAATTTGTTTAATTCTCACAGACAGTGCTATGAGATGGGTCCTATTACTGTCCCAGTTTTACAGATGATGAAATTAGTTAGGACTTTTCAGGACTAATCAAAGGATAGTAATTTTTTAAATTATGGGATATCTATGCAATGGAATGCTATGAAACTATGAAAATTGGTGCCATACAAGTATGTCTATTGCTTTGAAAAGATGTTCACAATGTATTAAATCAGGCTTACAGTAAATACAGTATATCTTATTTTTGTTCTACTTTGAAGGAATGTATGCTAATTATCAATTTTAAACTTCCATGTCAAGTTAAAAAGTGTATTTCTCTCTTCCTGACCCCTATCCCAAACTCCCACTTCCCATGGGAGTATTTTTCTAGTTATTTGCTTATGCACATATAAACATAAGTAGATGCATGCAATGTAAATTTTATTTTATCAAAGTAATATATGCATATAGTTTTAAAAGCCATAATGCAAAAACGTTTTAAAACAAAGGACAGCATCACAGTGTTTTCCACTCCATCCTCTCTTCCTTTTTTTCATAGATCTTTTCTGCCTAAAATATTTGATGACAATGGACCTATATTATTTTTAAAAGTACCTCAATTTTTAAAATCCACTGTACCTGTGCAATTTTTATGTGAAATGAGAGATGCAGATTAGAACATCTATGGAAGAAAAACATTACAGTATGGAAGAAAAACAGTATCAATAACATTGGTGAAGAAAAACACCATACTTAAATACAGCTTCTATTTCTTTGTTTCATGAAGTGCCGAAACCAAATTAATTATTAGGTTGCAAAACTTTTCCATTATAACAAATTATTTCAGTTCATATCACTCTGTACAACATTTGTTTGGTTCATAGAGTGTTTGTTAGAAACCATTAAGAATGCTTATTTTGGCCGGGCGCGGTGGCTCACACCTGTAATCCAAGCTCTCTGGGAGGCCAAGGCGGGCGGATTGCTTGAGCTCAGGAGTTTGAAACCAGCCTGAGCAAGAGCAAGACCCCGTCTCTACTAAAAATAGAAAGAAATTAATTGGACAACTAAAAATA
>NW_012146967.1:2046887-2078105 GCF_000956105.1 Propithecus coquereli | reverse complement strand
TCTCGCTCTTGCTCAGGCTGGTCTTGAACTCCTGAGCTCAAATGATCTACCATCTCGGCCTCCCAGAGTGCTAGGATTACAGGCGTGAGCCACTGCGCCCGGCCTAACTTGGTAGAATCTTAAAAATCACTAAAATTTTTAAGACACCTGGTGTTATTCCCTCCTTTTTTCCAAATGGAAAAATTAGGCCTAGAGAAATAAATGAGCTGCCCAAGATCGTATAACCAACTCATGAAAGTACGCAGACTAGAAGATGAGTTTCCTGACTGTCCTTTTTATATTCATCCCTTCCTATTTACATTTACCATTAACATTTCTAAATGTGTATCTGGTTTTTCTTACAGCTGTTTGATACATCAAATTTTTATAACAGTAATGTTTTGTTTCCATTTCTTAATGTAGAAGAGAACAACAATTCTAGGTCCAGGTCCCCAATGCTAGGAATCAAATCAACATTACTTAGCTTTTTTTGTTTTTTGTGGTTTTTTTTGGCTGGTATGAAAGAAACATTTAATGTTCAGGGTTTGGCTAATGTAATGGTCTTGGCTAGCAAAAATTTATCATTCATCAAAGATTGTTCACTACTATAATTCATCAAGTTAGAATTTAACCTATATATATTGAAGAGTTCTAACAAGAAAGCATATCAGAAGCAATGGTAATAGTTTATCAGCAACTCATGAGTGGAAAAGTTTGTATGGATAATTGTTTCCACTCTGTCTCTAAATCCATTTGGTATAAGTAAAATGAATCCTAAGAGGATTTTAGTTGCTTTAAAACAACAAAAATTTTTTTACTTGTTTTTGAACCAACTTTTTCAAACCAGCAAGTGTTTTGTGTTGTTTGAGATTTCTTTTGCCTAGAATAGCATATTATTGGATCAAACCATCTTCTGCATTTAAATGATGTCCTATCTTGTGAATTTGGCAGAGGGGCATGGGTTTTCACATGGGCCATAAAATATACTTACGTGAATACGCATATATACATGGAACGCTCATTATTTTATTCTGTTTTTTCCTTTGGCTACATACAGTAGTCTATATGAAAAGCCATTTATGAAAACTTCCTTTCAGATTTATTCACTATGTCTGGAGCCATAGAGGGAATTAATCCCTTTTTAATTGAATTAATGTTTTGATTTTTACTTTTTGTTTAGAGGTACTACATGCATGTGTTTTAAAAAAAAGTCTTAAAAAGCAGATCTCCCATACCCCCACTTCTAACCCTAACACCCACAGTTTCTCTGAGGGAGAAGATTTTTTTTCATTAACTAGCTGACTTACTTAAATTAGTGTCTTGGATTTTATTATTCCAATACAACAATAGTGAGAATTTTTAATAGGTAATCAATCCTGTTTCCCACATTGGACATAAAACTGGTTTAGACCTGATAACAATGCTTTTAGTTAATTGGGATGGTTGTGACAGTGGCTACAATACTGATGTCTCTTCTAGTGTGCATCTTCCCTCTATAACATTGACTCATTTTATTCTGTTTATATTGAGTAGATTTAGGAATGGGTTAGAGCATTCTTATACATATATGTATGTATAATAAACTATTACTGGTTTTTTCTGGTGTGTTTTCTGGTTAGGTTTTTTTCTCAGTTAAACTCTGACTTAATATAGGCTAACAAGATGACTTTTTCCTTTTTTTCTTTTCTTTTTTTTTGTATCCAAAAATCTTTTGAAGGATGGCTTTTTCTTTTAACCTTTTCTTTTCATGTTTTATTGAAGAAATGATAAACTTAGGAGACATTAGCCTAGGCAAAACTTGGATGATGCTATAATGATAGGTGTGTTACATAAATTATTGTTATTGTACAATTAAATCCTGCATCTTACAGATTTGGTGACAGATTGTTAAGCTACCCCCATGTGCATTCTAGGCCCTCTAGCAACTTTTTTTTTTTTTTTTTTTTGAGACAGAGTCTCACTATGTTGCCCGGCTAGAGTGCCATGGCGTCAGCCTAGCTCGCAGCAACCTCAAACTCCTGGGCTCAAGCGATCCTCCTGCCTCAGCCTCCCGAGTAGCTGGGACAACAGGCACGCGTCACCATGCCCGGCTAATTTTTTCTATATATTTTTAGTTGTCCAATTAATTTCTTTCTAATTTTAGTAGAGACGGGGTCTCGCTCTTGCTCAGGCTGGTCTCGAACTCCTGAGCTCAAGCAATCCGCCCGCCTCGGCCTCCCAGAGTGCTAGGATTACAGGCGTGAGCCACCGCGCCCGGCCTATTTTTAAGAAAGGACAATTTTTAAAATGAGATATTGTTTTTCTCCTAGTAGTTTACCAGACATTTGAATAGATCGCTAATAAATATTACTGGTAGGCGCCTGGAGACCAAATACTTTGGTGTACTACTCATGGCAATGCAAATTGTATAGTATATCTGATAGAAATTTGACTATCAAAATTTTAAATGTGCTTATCTTTGATCCATCAATTGTTTTTCAAGGAATTATTTCTAGGAGAAATAGGATAAATGCCCCAAAGTGTTTAAGATGTGTCCATAAAGATAAAGATACATGCCATAAAGTTTATTATAGCAATTTTTTTAAAACCCACCATTGGGAACAGCCCTTATCTAATCTGTAAGGGTTTGGAGAATTATAATGTGTTACCATACAGTCAGTTAAATAATGGTAGAATTACAGGTGATTTTTTTTTTCTTTGTGAGATAAATCAGAGTAGATTTTAGAATTTAAAAACACTTTACTGCCTCCTTGAAAAATCACCTCGTTCCTTGTAAGTCACAGTCTCCTCATTTAAAATCAATATAAGGAGGTATACAGAACTTATTAATATGGTTTTGTACATGTCCTTAATAAGTAGCTGCTCTGATTATTACTACCTCCAAATTTCTCACAGTTAACATTTTTTAGTAATCAGAAATAAAATATTACACTTACATACAGAGTACCTCTCAAAGGTTTGTTACAGACTAGTTCTTAGCATCAGCAGACATAAATTCAGATATTCTGACTCTCTGTGTATTCAGGTAAGTCTCTAAATTTTTTAAATAACCTTATTTGCAAAATGGAGATACCAACCAAAGTGCCAAACTCTGAGGGTTGTTTTGAGGGTCAAATGGGAGGATATTGTAAGTATAAGTAATTTGAAAAAGCAAAGTGCGATACAAACATGTTTAGTGTCAGAACTGCTTTTAAGCATAGTGCTAGATTGTCTGTTACCTAGCACAATGTCTGGAATCTAGTGGTTATACATTTGTTATTTACATGTTTTTGAATTGATAAATTGTGTATTTTTCCTGCATATTTGAAGTTTATGTATAATCCTTTGATCTGCAGATTTTGAGTTTTTCACTTGTTATGATAGAAAAAATAATTATTAAAGTTGGTGTATACTATCGCTCCTTTCTCTTGTTTTAGGAATGGAACATTGCTAAACTTTCAATTGAGTATGATTCTGAGCCCTTTGGGAAGGAACGAGATGCAGCTATTAAGAAACTGGCTACTGAAGCTGGAGTAGAAGTCATTGTACGAATTTCACATACATTATATGACCTAGACAAGTAAGTCTTTTTTATTTTTCATTTTTTTATTGTAGGTAAAATACATATAATATTTGCCATCTTAACCATATTAAAGTTTACAGTTCTGTGATTAAGTACATAGACAAGTAACTTTTAACCACTGGGACTTAAGTTTATAAAATGGAAATAATAACATATATCATAGAGTTGTGGGAGAATTAAATGAACGTATGGCAAATCCTTAGCATTTTTTTCATTTTCTATTTTTAGTTATTATGGACACATAATAGTTGCATATCTTTATAGGGTACATGTGGATGTTTTGATACAGGCATTATTTAGCTGCTGTGATTTTTATTCACCCAGTGACAGGTACCAAAATTATAGCTACAGTGCACAAGATTAAAATACTTAGTATTTCAGTTTCAAAATTATTATTAAGACTATTATAAAATGTTTTCCTTGACTACTCTAATTCATCCTACTGTGGTCTTGCCTTTCTGGGCTTTTAGCATTATTAATTTTATAGTTTTAATGATACATAGCCATAAATTGCCTTGATGTATTTTGATTGTCTTGTTATTTTATTTCATATGTATATATCTTATCTCTCTCTCTCTGGATTTTAAGTCCAGTTGCAGACTGAATGGAACATAACTTTGCATAGCTGTAGTCCTCTGAGCAATGGCATAATACCATATTTCCCAAAGTATATTCCTTGAAACACCAGTCTCTCATAATGCTTTGTCAGATAAAGATTCTGTGGTCAAATTTAAGTTTAGAAAGTATTATGTGCTATGAGTTTTAGAGCTTCATAAAATTTGTTAACTTATTAAAACTGCAAACAGTTGTCCTTATAAGTACTGAAATCTCATCATTTATGTACCTTTTAAATCATTTTACTTTGTTAGTAATTTACATATCTTATCAAGTTAATAAAACTAATTCTTTAAGTAATGTGACAAACTAGTTAATTTTATTTCACATTTCCAAGTGTATCAAAAATAATGGTTTGATTCAGATGATGGCTTTACTTGATATTAACTGGAAATTATAACTCCTTTGTTAATAAACTTGTCTTCTAGTTTACCAGTTTGCTTAACTTTAGGATAGCAAGGAGGAGGCAAAACAGGATAAGAACAGTTGCTTCTCAGTGGGAGACTCAGTGTTATGCATAAAATTAGTGTTTGTTGGATTGAATGTGAATATTTGCCATATATGTCATATTAAAATGTAACATATAGAAAATGTTTTTTTCTAAGGTTTTCATTTTGCTGTTATGTAATTAACAGTCTTCAATAGTATCATTGCAATATCATTACAATCAGTAAAATTTATTATGACCTTATGTATAAATTCAAAATACTACACCAAAGCAAAATTTACTTAAAGCAAAGAGGATAGCTTTTATGGTGATTATAGTTGATACATCATTACACGTGGTATAATGAAAAGGACACTGTATTTGGACTAAGAATACTTTGCTTTGCCATTTGTTGGCTATGTGACTGTAGTTTACTTAATGCTCCTGATAGGCTTCAGTTTCCACATCTATAAAATGATGGGGTTGGATTTCACCTATAATTATTTATTGAGGCCCAAAATGCTAATAAACAAGTAGCCAGAGTGAAAAAGAATAATTAGTTATTCCAAAGTAGTTTCTAATCTAAATTACCATTGGCAAAGCTAGTTATTCCTTTTTTTTTGAAGTATGACTTAATTGAGGCAATTAATGATCATAAGTAAATTTAAAAGGTACTTAAATTTAAATAATTTGAGATGTTAGAGCTTATGTGTCCTAAGTATATGACATAGATACATATGCTGACATCTCTAATGAAGGCATGAGCACAATGGAAAATAGCAAGTAATTGTCACTACAGTTTTGTAGAATCCTAATTAGTGAAACTTGCTGGAGGAAATAAGGAGATGTAGGTCAAAGGATATAAAGTCACAAATATGTGAGATGAACAAACCTAAAAATCTAGTAGTACAACATGAGGACTATAGTTAATAAAATTGTATTATATTTGGGATTTTTGTTAAATAAGTAGATTTTAGCAACTTTTGTCACACACACATAAAAGCAACTATGTGAGATTATAGATATGTTAATTTGTTTCACTATAGTAACCATTTGACCTATGTGTTTCCTATAGCATCATGTAATAAACCTCAAATATACCCAATAAAATATTTTTTAAATAAGACTTGTTGATTACATCTTAATATAATTATCAGCCTGGTTTAGTTTTTATTGATAATTGATAGTTTCTTTGATCTGGGTCATAACATGTTTTTTTACATGTTCATGCATATTAACTTTTTGTTATTGCCTCAGGCTAATTTACCCACTTAGTTGTTTTTACTCCTAAGTCCTTAATATTATTTTGTTTTCTATAGGCAGTGTTCTGTGACCTAAGGTCCTTAATAGTCTTTGTCTTAAAGGTTTGGGTATTTTCATACCATATATTTTTTATACCTAACAGATGGTCTAGAAGATGAAGAGAATGATTTTTGGACTCCTTAATTATTTTGAACACATTTCTGGGTCATATAAGAAGCTAACATTCTCTTAAAAGTCTTAAATGGTTAATTTTATTTTCTGGTTTTAAGCCTTTTCAGGGCTTATGAACCAAAATATATTGTCATTTTTTTTATACTAACTGCATTTTACTAACTCTTAAAATAGGATCATAGAACTCAATGGTGGACAACCGCCTCTAACTTATAAAAGATTCCAGACTCTCATCAGCAAAATGGAACCACTAGAGATACCAGTAGAGACAATTACTTCAGAAGTGATAGAAAAGTGCACAACTCCTCTGTCTGATGACCATGATGAGAAATATGGAGTCCCTTCACTGGAAGAGCTAGGTGAGTGTAAACTGCAATGAGTGTGGAGCTTAAGAGTTAATAAACCGGTAATCACTCAGAAGATTCCACTTCCAATTTTGCCATGTATTTTGCATTAGTAGGGAAAGAAATAAAGGGGACAAAAAGAAGAAAGAAAAGAAACTAAGAAGTGATAAATCTGTACATTATTTATGTGCTCTATAAATATGTGATCTGTTGTTATCACCTTAAGGTATACATACTAAAGAATAGAGATCATGTCATGTCCTCTGTACATGAGGGCCTATTCAGGCCCTCAGTTCATTTTTATGCTACTCTCATAATTTTTCTGCAAAGCCATTTGTTGTCTGAATTTAAAAATTATTTTAGTTTCAGAAGAACGATTTTTTTTCTTTTCTTTTCTTTTTTATCTTTTAGGTTTTGATACAGATGGCTTATCCTCCGCAGTGTGGCCAGGTGGAGAAACTGAAGCACTTACACGTTTGGAAAGGCATTTGGAAAGAAAAGTATGATAATGTTCACCATACAGCCATACTCCTATTCCCCAAATGTCATTTAAAATAATTTCATTATCTTTTAAAAACAAAGAATAGACTGTTGAAAAGGGAGGATCGAGGGAAATAGTAAAAATAGCACAACCCTAATTATTTGAAAATTAACACCTATGTCCTCATTTAAATGCCCTTTCCCCTCCTCTTATTATTTCTTCTTTAGCTACTACCATACTATCTCCTCTGTTCTTTCTACCTAAGCTTGTATCTGATGACCATAACTTTGAAGCTAGGATAGAATTCTTCTATTTCATCTTTACCTCAGTGTTGAAGAGACAGGTCGAAGGTGCTCTCAGCCTTGTGTTGAAAATTTGAAGATAATTTATTTCACATGAGGATAGCCAAAGCAAAAGAATGCTCATTTTTTTATCCTGTCTTTTTTTTTTTTATTCAAACATGTAATTTGTGGCTAAGATAAGATTTTATTCCCTAAGAACTATGTAACTTTTTAAAAATCTCAATTTTGAGCACTCTTTTAAAATGGAAAAGGCAATTAATTAATGTAATTTTCTCTGGTTTTCAGGCTTGGGTGGCAAACTTTGAAAGACCACGAATGAATGCAAATTCCCTCCTTGCAAGCCCTACTGGACTCAGTCCTTATCTCCGATTTGGTTGTTTGTCATGTCGACTATTTTACTTCAAACTAACAGATCTCTACAAAAAGGTATTATCTAAAATTGGAGCTTAAGGCCGGGCGCGGTAGCTTACACCTGTAATCCTAGCATTCTGGGAGGCTGGGATGGGAGGATCACTTGAGGTCAGGAGTTTGAGACCAGCCTGAGCAAGAGTGAGACCCTGTCTCTACAAAAACCAGAAAAATTAGCCGGGCCTGGTGGCATGTGCCTGTAGTCCCAGCTATTGGGGAGACTGAGGCAGGAGAATTGCTTGAGCCCAGGAGTTGAGGTTGCACTGAGCTATGATGATGCCATTGCGCTTTAACCAGGGCAACAAAGTGAGACTCTGTCTCCAAAAAGATAAATAAATAAAAACTTAAAAAATAATAAAATTGGAGCTTAATTTTCAAAATACTTTTAAAGAAATTGCTAATAATACTTCTTTGCTTTTTGATCATAGGTAAAAAAGAACAGTTCCCCTCCTCTTTCTCTTTATGGGCAACTATTATGGCGTGAATTTTTCTATACAGCAGCAACAAATAATCCACGCTTTGATAAAATGGAAGGAAACCCCATCTGTGTTCAGATTCCTTGGGATAAGAATCCTGAGGCTTTAGCCAAATGGGCAGAAGGCCGGACAGGCTTTCCGTGGATTGATGCCATCATGACACAGCTTCGTCAGGAGGGTTGGATTCACCATTTAGCCAGACATGCAGTTGCTTGCTTCCTGACACGAGGTGACCTGTGGATTAGTTGGGAAGAAGGAATGAAGGTAGGTGTTCTGACTAATATAGCATGGTCTTATTTTGAACGAATCTATACTTTATTGAAACAAATCCTAAAAGTTGTCTATTATATAGATTCATTTGTAGTCTAGTTTTTCAGTAGATGAAACATTTAATCCTCAAAATACAGGCACACTTTTGGAGAGCAGGATAGTATAATCAGACAGGAGCAATGGGAAAACTGGTTAAATTGATTAACCTAAAGTCATTTCAGTAGTTAAACCAGCATAGCCATTAAGGGAATTATAAGGTTTAACACTCTGGATTTATTGGATAGATATTTTTATAAGTGATCATTCCTGTCACAAAAAGGATTCACCCAGGAGTTCTTAGAAATAATGAATTCATATTATAAATTTTAAAATAAATAATTTTACCTCACTTCAGTACCACAGCTTTTTTGTAATTCTTCTATTATGAAAAGGGAAGCATGCTACATTTTGTGATATCATCTTATAGTTAAACCTAACAGAACTTACATACATGTTTTACCTTTCTGGCTATATCATGAATTTTCCCTATCCAAGGACTGTTTCTGATCCTGTATTTTTTTTGCATCTCGTATATTCCCTAGTACACAGTTGTACACAGAGAAAAATGTATAGCACACACTTAATGAAAGCACAAAAATCACTTATTTTAATTCTGCTTTCTTTTGGATCAAGGAATTTGAAATTCAAACTATGTAATGCTAGTGCATTTTTTAAAAAGTATATTTGTATCTGGATGTGCTTCCTTTTTCCAGGCCAATGTATTAAGCTTCTAAGTTTTTTTGGTTATTTGGTAGCATTTTTGCTTTCTTGAAAGTAGTTTACTGCATTTTCTCTATCTGCTAATATCCTATCTTACCCTTTCAGTCAGTAACTTGAGTAATTTTTTATCCTTCCTCCCCCAATAACATGGCAAAGGTTGGAACAGTAAATTCTATTCAGAAGTCTACTATATTACCAATATGTTTCTTTCCCTGAAATAGCTCATTATAGAACAGAGCATACACAAGGAAGCTAATTTTGGATTGTTTAATTTTACAGTGCTTTGGTAGATTTTCTTTGCTTTGACTTTTAATCTACAATGACCTCGAAAATGCTTGCTTTGAGAATTATGTGTGTGTAAACTAATTGGTTACTGTTACTTCTGAAGGTATTTGAAGAATTATTGCTTGATGCAGATTGGAGTATAAATGCTGGAAGTTGGATGTGGCTGTCTTGTAGTTCCTTTTTCCAACAGTTTTTTCACTGCTATTGTCCTGCTAGTTTTGGTAGGAGAACAGATCCCAATGGAGACTACATCAGGTAAATCAAGAGTGATTATTATTCAGTTTGGAATAGTTAATCCAAGAAGAACTTTTCATGTTTAAGCAATGCTTAAAGTATTCCCACTCAAGATTGGCAGCAGAAATGAGGAGAAGGGTAAACAGATCATTTAAATGGTATTGATTTGATTTTGGTCACTCATAGCTAGTAGTTCATTATAATTTGCTTATAGTGCATTTTATTAATAATTTTTCTTACTTCTCCCAAAAGGCGTTATTTGCCTGTTCTAAGAGGCTTCCCTGCAAAATATATCTATGATCCCTGGAATGCACCAGAAGGTATCCAAAAAGTAGCCAAATGTTTGATAGGAGTTAATTATCCTAAACCAATGGTGAACCATGCTGAGGCAAGCCGTTTGAATATTGAAAGGATGAAACAGATCTATCAGCAGCTTTCACGATATAGAGGACTAGGTATGTCAGTAACTACCTTTGATTTGTTCCTTTGGCAGCTGTTTACATACCTATCCTTGAATTTGATCTTGATCATAATTTAATAGGAAATTTTCTTGCCCTTTAGGTCTTCTTGCGTCAGTACCTTCTAATCCTAATGGGAACGGAGGCTTCATGGAGTATTCTTCTGCGGAAAATATCCCAGGTTGTAGCAGCAGTGGAAGTAAGTGAAAAGGAAATTTCTGTAATATAAAGAGATTAATAATCAGATACATTGTTTATTGAACCTCGTTGTAATATGTTTTATAAAAATCTATCTTGAAAATTAATAGGTTTTTTGTACACATGCATGCATGTGCACCCACACACAGGTACCCTCACTCAATCAACGACATTTTAGAGATGGAAAATATTACATGTAGTAGATACTGTCAAATTAAAGATCTTGCAGACTGAATGAGGAGAGCAATTTTAAGGATAAATGAAACTCAAATCTCATATTTTCATAATGCTCATTATTTTTTACTCTCTTTTAGATACATATCAGGTGTAAGATACTTAAGGAAGGTCAATGGCCCTGTGAACATGACCAAGAGATTTATCATACACACGCATAGGGGCCTCTAGTCCTTTATACACATGAATTTTTTCTTACAAAGTCTGGTCTGTGATAGTTTTCTGGATGTTATGTGTTTAGTTACCATGTGAATTCTTAATATGTATGATATTAATAATGTCAAGATGTCTTTATGTACTAGGAATTTGAATCAAATCGGTTTCCTGTGGCTCTAATTAAAAATAGCCTGAGGCCAAGTAATTCCATTAACAACAAGGCAGCATTTGAGGAATGCTTACTTAAAAATAAAAAGTCAGATGTTCTAGATTAAGAATAAAATCTTCTAAAAAATTGAACCATTCTGAATTCAGAAATATCCTGTATCCTTATGAGAGCAGCATGTATTTTATCCTCTGAGAGTTAGTTTCAGAAGCAAGGAATAAAAGCACTCACATTCTGACTGCCTTGTGCTCAGTCATAGGGGATTTTTGCCTATATTCTCACAGTAACCTGAGGGTCAGATGGGGGTGGGATCTACATTTTATGATTGGAGAAATAATCCTAGAAAGGTTAGGAAACTTAGCCAAGATCCTACAGTTAATAAGTAGTTGAGCTAAGATTCAGATCCAAGTCTGACTAGCCTCAAAGCTCATACTTTTTCCTGCATCACTGGGCCTTTGCAAATGGAATGCTAGTGTATATATGCGATCAAAGATAAAAGATTTTATTACTGGAATGTGATTCACCCAGCAGTCAAATTTTAATCATTGCCAATGATGGTAGTGTACTTTAGAAATGTTCTTTCTCAGGATCTCCTACAGTCTGAAGTAAACTTCAACCAGCTGTGATTTCAAAAGTTCTTTCAGATCTCCTATTCAGTTCACAGCCTGCCTTGTCAGCCCACACATGAGCGTGAGGGACAGAAGCTCTATGAGGCACTAAAATAACAGGCAGGTAGCAGAGGGATGGCAACCAGCAGGCCCCAGGTGCCTGGCTGATGGACAGCGATGATATGCACTGCTTCTTAGTCCACTCAAACCTGTATCCCTTTATTTGGAATTATCTTCAAAAGCTAATCATGGTAGCAAGTTAAATTGGGATAATTTTGCTTCACAAATTTATAAACATAAGGTAGTTTATGATGTAATAGAAGAATTAATAAATCTTGAAACATTTTAATCGTGTAAGTATTTGCCTGTAACACTTTGTAGCTAGGTTCTGTAAGGCTTTCAAAAGATATAGAAGACATAAAAAGCTACATAGAGCTTACAGTCTAAATGGGGGTGTGGAGGGGCAACAAAAGCAAATGAAAAGAAGTGATAAATTGTAAGATCCTGCCTCCATGTGCAATAGGAGAAAATGGGGAGATCATTGAGAACTGAAGGAACTAGAGAAATTTTCTTGAAGGTGGTGGGTTGGGTAGCATGTGGGTAGCCAGATTAAGGAGAAAACATCTTAGACCTGGAAGTGGGCATAATTATGAAAAGATCCTTAAGACTTGGACTATGCTATTAAGCATTTCTCGCCTCAGGATTCTGCTCCATTTGAAAGGACTCACATGCTTTTAAAGGCCATCTCTTTATACCCTACACTTACCCTGTCTAGGCTTTTATTTTACAGTACCTTACAAAGCACATTAAAGGGCAAAATTCTTTATGACTTTTCTTAGGTTTTTAAAAGACTGTAGAACATTTGTAATCTCTGCAATACAAATCGTATTTTTCTCCTCTCTTTTTTGTGATTTTTTGTGTGTGTGTGTGTGTGCTCAGGAAAGGAATAAGCCACACATAGATATCTTAAAGTACTTTTGTTCTTATAATAAAACAGATCACAATCTGTTTCCTATAGCGATATAATTTTAGTTTTTCTTTAATTTTCAGTTTGTTTTTTTTCTATTATAAAATATCTTTTCATCATCAGCATTATTAGTCATTAGGGAAATGCAAATTAAAACCACTAGGGATAGTACTTTGCTCCCACTTAGGGTGACCAACTACCCCTGATTGCCTGGGATTAAGGGGTTTCCTGGAACACAGAATTTTTATTGCTATAGCCTGGAAAGTCCAGGCAGACTGGGGCTAGTTGATCACCCTATACCCACTAGAGTAGCTGAAATAAAAAAGGCAACACCAAGTGTTGTGGAGGATAGGGAAAAACTAAATCCCTTATACATTGCTGAGAGGTGGGGTATAAAATATAAAATAGTACAGCCACTTTGGAAAACAGTTTGCCAGTTTCTTAAAAAGCTAGACATAAATTTACTACACAACCCAGAAATTCCATTCCTAAGTATCTACCGAAAAGAAATGAAAACAAGGGCGGGCTCAGTGGCTCACACCTGTAATCCTAGCACTCTGGGAGGCCAAGACAGGAGGATTGCTTGGGCTCCGGAGTTCAGACCAGCCTGAGCAAAATCAAGATTCTGTCTCTACTAAAAGAAGAAAAATTAGCCAGGCATTGTGGTGTGCACCTGTAGTCCCAGCTACTCGGAAGGCTGAGGCAGGAGGATCCTTGAGCCCATGAGTTTGAGGTTGCAGTGGGCTACAATGATGCTAGCACACTCTAGCCAGGGTGACAGAGCAAGACTCTGTCTAAAAAAGAAAAAAAAAAAAAAAACATATGTCCACGCAAAGATGTATAAATGAATGTTTATAGCAGCTTTATGTATAATAGTAAAAATGTAATATAACCATACAATGGAATGTTATTCATGAAAAAGAACAAAATGCTGATATATGCCACAACATGTATGAACCTCAAGCCCATTATGTTAAGTTAAAGAAGGCAGACACAAAAGACCACATACTGCATGATTCCATTTATGTGAACTATCAGAAAAGGCAAATCTTTAAAGACAAAGTAGATTAGTGATTACCTTGGGTCTAGGGGTAAGAATGGAGAATGAATGTATATGGGCGTGAGGGATATTTTTGGAGGGGATGGAAATGTTCCAGAACTGGATTGTGGTGATGGTTACATAACACTATAAGTTAACTTAAAAAAATCATTGAATTGTGCCTTAAAATAGGTGAATTTTATGACATATGAGTTATACCTCAAAGGTGCTTTAAAAAAAAAACCATTCACTATAGAGAATTTTTTAAAACTCAGAAAATAGAAAAGAGGAAGAACAAAAATCCAACAGAGATAGTCACTATTAAAATTTTGGTGTATTTCCTTTCAGTATATTTTTATGCAGTTTTTCCCCCACATTAATTTTTAAGTCAGAATTGTGTAAGTGAAAAATTCTTTCAGTGCTATTGAAGGCATAACATGAGGGGACTTCTCAAAACTTTTTTAAAAACAAGAACTGCTTTTAAAAACAAAAAAGGTATTTTCACTCTATGGTTCCCATCTTGTACAACTCTTGACATTTTGAAATTTAACTGCTGTAATAACTCTGAAGACATATGAATATGGGGATTTTCATTTTGGTGAGTGACTAAGCTAATAACAAGCCAATTGATCAGCAAAGCTTTGTTCTATACTCACTGTCTCTTGCAGTGTTATTCCCATGAAGATATAATTTACTACATTTCATAGGCTATAGTGGTATTCATGAATTTAGGGAGTTGGAAGATCTTGAGTAGTTATCATGTAGCTCTCTAAAGAAATAAAATACTGTCTTAAGAAAATTCTCAATTATGTATTGGGCATATTAATTTCTCCCCTCCTCCCCAAAGGTAATCACTCTCCTGATTCCTAATACTGTAGTTTGTTTTGTACCTTTATAGAAATTGAATCGTTTAGTCTGTATTCTTTTTTGTGTCTAGTTGCTTTCACTCCATATTTTGAAATCATTCTATTTGTTTATATATGTTCACTCCATATTTTGAAATCATTCTATTTGTTTATATATGTATGTACACTCCAAAGGGGTCAGAGTGGGCCTACATCCAAGCAGACAGTGGCCATTCTCATTTTTAAACTTATTACTGGAAGAAGGAATAGAATTGAACTTGAGAAAATAAAACTAAGGTGACTAGTTTATGACTTATCCTAAGGGCCACCTCTGTGAATCTTCCAGTAAAATGGACTGTTCCTTCCTTAGAGGCCCCACTGTGTCCTGCACCAACATGCATCCCAATACCTGACAACGCTGCTTTGCACATTGTGATTTTATCTATCTATCTCCTCCTACTGGGCTGTGAACCCCTTTAAGGCAGACCCCATGTCTTAGTAGTATTTGTATCCTTAGTAGCTGGTATAGTCCCTAGCATAAAAAGGCACTCAGCAAAGGTGTAGGATATAAATAAATAAAATAATAAAATGTGTATAAATGAATATGATAATTAAAAATGTTATTTGTTGACTTACTGTGATAACAATATAAATGACATAAAACAATTTTAAACATTTTTAAGTGTACAGTTCAGTGTCATTAAGTACATTCACATAATTGCTTGGATTTTTAAATAGTGTTATACAGTACTCAGGGGAGGCCCTACTGATGGTAAGACCAGGAATAGCACCATTCAATGGTGAATTTGCCCATGGTGCAGAGTCTGCCCTTCAGGCTTACAGGTCCAAAAACTGAATGTTTTCAGTAATTAGAGATGAACATTCTGTGAATGACAGACTAGAAATTTTAAGATAATGTGAATTAAAGTATCAATAGGCAATACCAGTTTATTTATTTATGGTGGAGATATCCCTTTCTAATGATGGATGGTCTCCTCCCTGATCCAGGGCATCTACTTTCCCAATTTTGAGTACCTAAAAAAGCTGAATTCTTTTATCCAGAGAAATCTGATGAGCACAAAATTAAAATAAAAATAAGCACATAGGCTTGCTCAGGCCATAAGGTAACCTATCCAGGGGCCAGAATTCTCATATTTTTCTATAATCTGGACACACTGACAAAAGT
Source organism: Propithecus coquereli (assembly GCF_000956105.1). Taxonomy (NCBI): domain Eukaryota; kingdom Metazoa; phylum Chordata; class Mammalia; order Primates; family Indriidae; genus Propithecus; species Propithecus coquereli. Next base: position 2,062,672 of record NW_012146967.1, on the reverse strand, counting down.
GGTTCTCTAAAACTTTTCTATGTTAGCCAACCTATTCTCCTGTAACATTGTTTGGTTTTAGAAGGATTGATGTAATTGCTCGGGCTAGGTAACTGCCACAAAGTCCTATGTCTTCCCCTTGTGTCATTTGAATTGTTTAACTCATCTGGCAGGCCCTCATTCCCTTATCTCCAAGGAAGTATGTTTTGAAGGGTTCAAAAGGAGGATTGTGGAAGAATGGGACAAGAGTGAAGGAAGGATTTCTGTCTCACTGTTGCCCCAGTGTTTTGCCTTTATCATCAAGTTTCTAATTGTAATCTAGTAAGAAATTTTTTTTTTTTTTAGAAAACAATTATCACTGATTGTTCCTTTGAACTGTCAACATTCCTATGAGCCTAAATTTAAGTTTTATAGATTTGAGCATGTGATTTTTGGTTCATAGGAAGGTTGAGATTTAGTCTTAAATGCATATAAAAGTGACCTTAAATACTGAAAATTGGATTTTTAGTCTTAATATTTACATCTTAGATTTGGTTTTCAGTAATTTTACTATGTTTTAAATACTAACAGATTGCTCTCAAGGAAGTGGTATTTTACATTATGCTCATGGCGACAGTCAGCAGACTCACCTATTGAAGCAAGGTAAGAATGAAACATTTGAGCATACTGCTCTCACTTTTCCTATCTTAAGCATACTTTTTTTTTGTTTGTTTGTTTGTTTTGGAGACGAGGTTTCTCTCTGTTGCCCAGGCTAGAGTGCATTGGCATAATCACTGCTCACTGCAACCTCAAGCTCCTGGGCTCAGGTGATCCTCCCGTCTCAGCCTCTCAGAGTGCTAGGATTACAGGCATGAGCCACGGTGCTTGGCCTTAAATGTACATTTTTAAATGTGTAGGAAGAAGCTCCATGGGCACTGGTCTCAGCGGTGGGAAACGCCCTAGTCAGGAAGAGGACACGCAGAGTATTGGTCCTAAAGTCCAGAGACAGAGCACAAATTAGGTAAATATTTTAGAGCTTTATTTCTTGTTTTAGTAGAGTGTATAATTAACATAAATTAAGATAATTTCCAAAGTGGAACTCATCTCTATTTTCAAACCAGAGAATCTTAAGGCATAAATTTGTAAGTGATTGTTACAGAATCAGTCAATTTTTGGACAAGAGAGATCCATGTGTACTGGACAAATTGCTGCACCCAGTTTTATGGTCATCTGAATTGATGCTCTTTAAATCTGAAAAACTTAAGATTTTATGGTCAAATTTTTCATTTCTTTACTATGTGATCATGAGTCTAAAGCAATTAAAGTGGTCCTTTTTATTTTAGTGGCATTAATATAATCTTTTTATGAACTTTCCCCCAAACCTTTGCCTCTTAAATGTTTACAGATTTCTTTTGTTTGTTGTGATGCTTCTAAACTCTAAATTCTTTCCAGTCTGGAGTAGTTTAAATTTTTTAAAATGCTGGGCTTTTATAGAAGTATCAAAAAGCCATGACTGCATTCAGTTTAATTGGATTTGGGATGCTGTTTTATGATTAAATTAATACGAAAAGTATTTATATAGTATATTTACCAGTTTTTAAAAACTTTGTTTCTTCAGTTATCTTAAACTGTTTACATTTTTATCACTTAGTTTTTTATGCCAATCTAATTAGACTATAAATATCTTGAAGATCAATAAACACTCATCAAATTTTTATCATTTAATTCTTTGCAATCAAGCTTTACTCAGTTTTTTTTCCCTTAAATCACAGAAAACATTCAGGAGGAATACTGTTGCAGCTGAAATTGGTGGGGAGTTCAATACTTTTCAATTAAATTATTTTAAAATGTTCTTCATTGATGGAAAGCAGTTACATTTTGAAACGTGTTGTTTCTAATGACATTTCTGTGGTTTTTAACTTTTTAATGAATTTCACATAGGACAAATGGTAATTTGTATATAAAGAACTTGGTAAAAGAATTTGCTTAATGTAAATATAAATAGTTACGATTAGTATAGACCCATCAATATATTTTTGATAATTTTTCATGTATGGTAAAATGTTAACAAACTGATATTCTGATATAAAACTCAAAGTTTTGAGAGTCAATGTGGGCAAACAGGAGGTTTTTAGACTTTCTTAAGAGACTTTGTTAAAATTTTAGGACAAAATTTTCTTGACGTTGTTTGATCTAACTTTGTACTCTTTGATAATAATGTTTTAGAAAATGTGCATAATCAAAACTAGTAGTTGTAGCCTCTGTTAACACAAATATGTTTTAAAGCATCATGTATACCAGTTTTGACTCAAACATACAGAAGATCATGTGTTAAGTTCTCTTTGTCTCCCTTTCTTTGTTCATTTACAGTTAAAGTGACCTTGTTATTAAAGTATATGCAAATATGAAATCTTGTTTAATTTGAGTTTTTTTTTTCTTTTTTGATTTTGGTAAGGAGGAGACCATCGCTATCTGAGGTATGATTACAAATTACAGAGATAGATTCTGTAAATTCTGTAAACCACATATCATTTTGAACAAAGGGACAGCTACCATATATTTAGTAAAACAGTAGTTTTCAAAATTATCTGCAAGAAAGATTTAAAACCAAAGGGAATTTTTCATGTAATGGCACTTGTAACTATGAGTTAGGCAGTATGGGATAACAGGTAAGAGTGTGGGCTCTGGAGTCAAATGCCTGGCTCTGGCACTCATTAGCTTTGGGATCTTGGGCAAGTACTTAACTTCCTTCTATGCCTTCTTTTTTCTCATCTATAAAATGGGGATGAGCCTAGTACCTGCTCCACAGTCCAGTTCGTTGTAAAATGCTCATAGCAGTGCGTGGCATGTGGTAGGATACTCAATAAATGTTAGCTACGGGGCTAACATGCTGCATCGCTCCCTGGAGTGTACAGCGCACAGCCTGCATAGCTGTAAGCCACAGCTCTGATTAACAGCCATTATTGTTAATACTATTGTTATTACTCCTTTACTGTTTTCTACTTAGGCTAGTTCTTGCCACTCTGAATTATAACCAGTGGCTTTTCATTTTCTCATTTTCAATAGTGGTAGATATTCAATATTCTAATTCTATTTAAAGGTAACTAAAGATAAATTTGAGGCAAAAATGCAGAAACAAATAACATATTTTAGATGATAATGCATTTTAAAAATAGCCTGGATAATGAATTAGCAATGATCAATAAATTCCATTACTGAGAAAAAGGAAAAGCCTGTGCCTTATCTTTGTTTTTTCACCATTATTAAAAAGGAGTAATATTTTAATTGTTTTTCATGATACCTGTACTTCACACCCTGCTCTTTGTCCTGATTGTGCTGTACAGAGGTGAGAAATTCATAGATCTGGGATTTACCATCACCATCCCAGGGGGCAAAGTTTCCATTTTAATGCAAATAAATAAGCATTGCTGGAAAAGTACATTCTTTCAGCATATGCACTGGTATGTTATAAATGTAGAAGGATTTTGTTTTGTTTTTTGGGGGGAGTTTTTTAGAAAGCTTTTTCAGTTTCGTCTAAATTATGGTCAAAATGAATCACTGAAAGGGAAACGGAGGTATCAATGTGCTCCCCTTGAGCAGATGCACTAAGTTTGAATACAGTATTCTTCCCCTTACTAGAGAGGTTAATGTTCTAGAAATTCTACTCGTGGTTGAGGGATTTAAGACCTTTTATTCATTCAACAAATACTTACCGAATTCTTATTACCAAAAACTGTGGTGACAACTTGGAAAAATTGAATTGAGGGACCCAAGCTTTTGAATGAACCTATGCAAAGTCCTTATGTTTTTTACATTTGCTTAAAATAAATGAGTAAATCTAAGATATAAAAGAGTTATTTCTACCTTTTTTCTTATGGGGTAGTGACATTTTATCAGGGGCAAAGCGACTGGAACTCCAAATTTCCTAAAATGCTGGGAAAGAGAGGGTGTGAAAATGCCAGCTTACTTACAACCCTTGTTGCCATTGGGCGCGGCACGCGGTTCCCTGGAAAGCCGGTTGCCACGCTGTCCCGCCTCTTCTGCCCCGCCCCTGCGTCTTGGGGAGGGTCACGCAGCCGGTGTCCCGCGCTCTGACTGGTTGCGTTTGGGGCCGCGGGGGCGTATCTGTGGGCCCACCGGCCTCCCGAGCCCTGATTGGCTATGGGCGAAGGGGCAGGTGGCCTGGTCGGGGCTTCTTGGGGAAGTCGCTAGCTAGCGGGTTGGGGCCCCGCCCCAGGCATCGGGAAGACAGCGGACCTCGAGGAGACTGGCCCGGGAGGGAGGGAGGGAGGAAGGAACCGGGGCCCCTGGACTCCCTGCGCCTTGCTTGGAGCGGACGCCGATAGGTAAGTCGCTCCTTCCTCTGCTCCTGGAGGTGATCCTCACACCAACAACACAGCAGCAGGGTCCGGATCCGCCTACAGCGAAACTCGAAACTCGATGCCCCGCCAGACCCTCAACTCCGCCTGCCTGACTTGGGCAGACACCGGGCGCCGCGGGCCGAAAGTTTCTTCAAAAAAGCAGAGGTCCCGCTTGTCACTATGCGGCCTTTTGATCGGTCCCAGAGATCCTCTTCCTTGGACCCTCGTTTTCCCTTGCTTAAAAACATTGGGATTAATTTGGAACTGTCAGCAGATCATATGTGTTATAAAAGTACAGTTTTATTGAAAATAGTGGTGTTGTAGAGGGGACCGTACTAAGTATAAAAATTGTGCTTATTACAGAGTGAATTTCATTCCTAAAAATGCTTAAGAAACATGAAACGTCAGAGAAAGACACACACTGTGATTTAACAAGTATTGATCAAGAGCGTTACTATATGTAGGCGACAGGGCTAAGAGCAGGACTCTGGGGTCAAGGTGTTGGGTTTGAATCCAAAGTCTGCTGTTTATTAGCTGAGCAACCTTGGGCAAGCTACTTTACCTGCATCTGTTTCCTCATCTTGAAAATGAGTCATTGTGATGATTTAATGAGTTAGTATACGTGAAGAGTTTTCTAAGTGTTCTAAATGATTTTTGGTATTAACTCATTTAATCTTCACAATCACCCAGGAGATACTGTCCCCATTTTCCTGATGCCCAAACTGAGGCAGGGAGAGGTGAAGTAACTTCCTCGGTCATAACACAACTATTGACCAGGAATTAAGCCCAGCCAGTGTGGCTCCAAGATCCCACAATTGCAGTCACTACATTAAGTTATCTCATGAACTTGGTTTGTTCCTTCAGTTTCAGTCTCAGAAATCAAATACTGATTTTGTTACTCTGTGGACCAAGTTCTTTGCTGAGTACAGAGGATAAAGCGGAACAGCATTCAGTTTCTGCCCTCCTAGTGCTTGTCAATCTAGTACAGGTTGTTCATGGCTGGGCTGCGGGGTGTCCACAGATCCTGCTAAAATCATTTGCAAAATGTGGGCATGTGTCTTTTTTCCTGGAAAGAGTTTGTGGCTCTCAGGTTCTCAGATGGTCTGTTATACAAAGAAAAGTGTGAAGAAGTGTGGTTTCAGCAGAAGAGCTAATGCCTACCTACCATGATGCCAGACGCACACCTTGAGCTTAAAAAAAAAAGATCCTTGTGGTTGAGTGAATGAAGAACTTATAAGAGTATGATAAGTGCTACAGTAGGGTCAAGAGCAGGGTGCTGTAGAAGAGCACACAGAAAGGTCACCAGCGATGCCAGCTGGGTGAAGGGTGGGGAAGCAATTCACTGGAACACTGTGGTGAACTGTCTCTGCCCTTGTGGGGTGTTGAGACAGAAACAACACATGAACAGCTGCAGCTGTTGTACCACCTGTGCATGACAAATGTAGCAGTCCATGGTGCCATGAAAGCCCATAATGTCCAGGAGGTTTCATTTATTCATGAAGGTAAGGGAAGTTTCCTTGAGAAAGTGACACTTAGACATAGAAGTTAGGGGCATTTTGGGCATGGAGAATAGCCCAATCTTCACAGACCATGTGGTAGGAACTGCTAGAGCACCAGGAACTGAAAGGAAGTGGATGAGCTGGTGTAGCAGAGAGAGATGGGGTTTGGGTGGTGGCAGAGCCCAAAGAGAACTTGTAGGCCATGGTAAGGCATTTTTATGTTTTATTTTGTTTTTATCCTAAAATGCCATTGGAAAGTTTATTGCAAGGAGATGACAAGATCACATTTGAGAAGAAGCTCGAGAGAATCCCAAGTGTGTTAACTGAGGCCCTGGACAAGGACAAGATTTCTGGAGAGAGATTTTAAGGTAAGAAGAGGACCTGCAGGGCAGACAGATAAAGGGTGGAAGGAGGAGAACCAGGAGAGTAGAGTGTCCTAGAAGTCAAATGAGAGAAATTTCAAGGAGCAAGTGGTCAACTGTACTGAAAGCTACAGAGGTGAAAGGAGATAGGAACTAAAACTACCCATTAGCTCTAACCACATGGAAGTTATCTTTGTTGGGAGCTATATAAGTAGGAGGAGAAGAAATGGAGAGAAAGAAGGGTCTGCAAGAATTAGCTGAGGGAAGAGAAAGATGGGGTTTAGCTGGAGAGGCAGTGAGAGGAAGAGCCGTAGCAGTGAAGGGTGGAGCATCAGAGGATACAGCTGAAGGAGCGCATGCCTGAGAAAGAAGAGCTTAGAGTTCTCAGGCCAGGGTGGTTGGGCTCAGCACAGGAGCAGGGATTACCCTGGATAATGAAAGGGTAACTGTAGGGAAGGGGAGATAGTGGTAGGTGTGTTGGTGTGGTTGATGAGTTGCTCTCCTTTCTTTGTACAGATAAGAGGCAAAGGCATTGATTGAGAGTTAAGAAGGGAACGGGGACATGGGGAAGGCTGGAGGTGAGCTCAGAAGATTTGAGAGTGGGAGGTGTGCAAGAGTGAGTTGACCAGAGCTTGTTTGAGGTCTGGCAGAGAGAGCCAAGTATGCAGCAAAGACCAGAAATGAGCCTTCTGGCCCTTTCAGGGAATTGCAAAATAGGGGGATGAGGATGGAGCCTAGCTAGAGACAAAAGCTACATTTCATACATGGTAAAAGAAGCATCCTAGATCATGGGGAAGGAAAGGATGTTCAAAAAATGATACTCTGTGATAACTGTTGCTAAAATCTGTTTAGATTCTCAGCTCATACCTAGAAATTTCAAATTAACTAAAGGAGCTTACTTTTAAAAACCAAACAAAAATATGGATGAATATTTACTAATCATTTGGTGCTGAAAAGCAGTAGGAATCATAAAGCAAAGGGAAACTTCCCTGACCTTCCTTTAACTACTTAAAATTAACCACTTTGTTCTGACACATGCTATAATATGGATTAACTTTGAAAACATTATGCTAAGTGAAATATGCCAGACACAAAGTATGATTCCACTTATAGGAAGCACCCAGAATAGGCAACTTCATAGAGACAGAAAGTAGAACAGAGGTAACTGGTGGCTGGAGGGAAGAGGAAATGGAGAGTTATTGTTTAATGGGTACAAGGTTTGTGTTTGGGATGATGAAAAGTTCTGGAAATAGGTAGTGGTAATGGTTGTACAACATTGTGAATACACTCAGTGCCATGGAACTGTACACTTGAAAATGGTTAAAATGGTAAGTTTTTTGTTATTTATATCTTACCACAGTTTTTTAAAAGTGACTTCTTTGGTATGCTAAAATATACCATCAACAACTGAAAATATTTCCAAAAATGAGAAGATTGTATTTCTTAACGTATGAAGAATTTAAACAAGTCAGTTTTTAAAGAGCTGAAAGATTGCAGTTTAAAAAGGCAAAAGGTGGGAATAGCTAATTCAGAAAAGGAAATAAAGATGGTCAAGATAATTTATTAAGAAAAGCTCAGCCTCAGGAATAATAAAGGAAAATAAATTAGTGTTGTATCATTTTCACATATCAAAATGAAAACTGATGAATCAGCCACACTGCTTGTGAGAATGTCAGCTGAAACAGTTTTTCTTGACATTAAATTTAGCAACTTGGCTTTTTAAATGTTCACACATTTCATCTTCAGGAATTCTATGTCTAGGAATTCATCCTAAAGGAAAAACATGAAACATGGACAAATATTCAGCACACAGGAATGAATTACAAAACTGTAGTATATCCACCCACATACCAACATTTTAAGTGTTCACAGAGCATATGTAATGCCATAGTTAGATACTTAGTGTTTAAAATAAAAGAAGAAAATAAATTGTATATATAAAGTGCATTCATTATGTAGAAGTCAAAACATTGTAAAAGCTTTTCACTTTTACAGTCAACTGTGTTTGCTCATCAGAGAGACAGAGCAATTGTTCAGACAACTCACCTGAACACATCATAGTTCACCTTGGAGTAAGCAGGAAATGGGAGACAGCCTGCTTTTCTCTTAGCCTCATTGGGCGGGAGCCTCTCTTGTCAGTGGGAGTACCTTGCTATGGTCAATGTATTTCTAATGTTTAATGATTCGTCATTTTCTTTAACTCCCAGACCAAGCCAACTACTTCATCTAGTGCTTATCCAGACAACAGGATCTGTTCCAGCCCTTGAGGAACTCCTGGCTGTGTCGGACTTGCTGGGATACAGTGTTAGTGTCCTGTGTGGTGCCTGCTTAAGACATTTTCAAGGAAAATTCTTAGTTTTTATAATTTTCACTTTATAGGCTGAATTCAGAACCTAAGTCCATGTGCAAAGCAGCCTTGCTTTATGTATTCTTTATGTCAAAATATGAATTGTCTGTAGGTGGTGGGATTGTGAAAATCTTTTTCTGCTTCCTTATACTTTTCAGAATTTGGCAACTTCTCTGTAATGACTGTGTTGCTTTTATAAGCAGTTATTTTGGAAGACAGAAGCATTTAAAATATGTTTTTTACTTTTCAGTTACTCTTTGTAAATAATATACTTCTGTCTAAAATACAATATAAAGCCATATTACTATAAGACTTTTAGCTCTAGAAATTTCCTAGTAATGGCTACCATTTATTGAGTACCTCCTATATACCAGGCACTGTGCAAAGTACTTGACATGCATTTGAACTCTCACCTGTAAGGGTTAGATGCTATTCTCTCCATTTTACAGATAGGTGCTATTATTATTAATGCTCATTGAACATTTATGGTGAGGCACTGTTCTAATCACTGTTACCTTGTTTTATCTGAGGCTAGCCAACTGACCCAAGATTACCCTGTAAGTTAGAACCAGGACTGGGCATAGGCAGTTTTGCTGCAGAGCCCACAGTCCTCCCCAGCATGTGGTACAGACGTGGGACCTGAGCTTGGGGATGTCGCACAGTGAGTGGGGAGTGGGGTCCCAGCCTAGATCTGCCTGTGCTTCATCATTATGCTGTACCTCCTCCTCCATGTTAAAACTGATGGTTGACCCAGACATTTTAAAAAATACTTTAAGCCAGGCATGGTGGCTCATGTCTGTAGTCCCAGCTACTCAGGAGGCTGAGGCAGGAGGATCTCTTGAGTCTAGGAGTTCAAGGCTGCAGTGACCTATGATTGCACTGCAATACAGCCTGGGTGACAGAGCGAGACCCTGTCTCTTAAAAAAAAAAAGTTTTTTTAAATAAAAATACTTTAATATTTTCATCTTAGCTAATAGTATTAGGAATTATCTGAAGAAAACTCTAGTTGAACGACAAAAACAAAAGCTGTGCCAACAATTATTTGTCTCCATAAGCACTAAAAATGAGCTATCATCACAAATGGTGAACCAAAATGGGGGTGGTGGTCTTTACTTTTCCTAATCAAATAATCATTTATTTGGATTAATTAGGACAGGCCTGAACGTGAAGAGTCCTCCACATATATAGCAGGAGAATTATCAGAGGCAGGGATTCAAGATGGCTTTTCTTTCAAACCCACAAAGAATAAGGGAAAGCTGCTAACTAGCTAAGTAGCCCAGTACTACACTTTTGTGGCAGGACTGAGGCACTTATGAACACTGCAGGGTACTAAAAGTTAAACAAACAAACTAGGTGTGTTTTCATTACCAGAGACAAAAAAAATATAGTCAAAGGAGTTAAAAATATACCACTGTGATGTATTGACTGTTTTGAATTAAAGGCACTTGAAAAACGGTAGGTGTAAGATCATTCTAACCTTTCTGTTTCTTAAAAGCAGGAGATGAAATTTTCATGTGAAAGACACCTTCCCTACACCAAAAGGATTAACATCCTTATCCTCAAGGACTAGAAGTCAAGACTGCAAGAATTCTGTGCAGACCTTGTTAAAATAATTTCTTTTGAGCCTCACCCACATAGTTTAGTTGCCTCTTCACAACTTAACTATCCTTTGTCCAATTTAGTATATCAGTAACTGACTCTAACTGCTTCTTTGGGTCTTTATTTCCTTATGAAGGCTCCCATGCCACATAAATTTTATTAAATAAATTTTATGCTTTTCTCCTGTTAATCTATCTTATTCAGTTTAATTCTCAGGCCCAGGTGGGACTTTAAAAAAACAGAGGTGGAGTATTACTGCCAAAGTGTCAAAGGCTATACTGCATCAGACACAGTATAGCCATCTCACAATACCCAGAGATGTCAAGTGGGGATATCTGGTTAGACTGTTTTAAAAGTATGGTCACCATTCCACAACTGACCTGATTTTCCATGGCTCTGTTGGAGCAAGTCACATGGCATTTCTCAGTTTACCTGGCTAAGACTTATTTTAATTCTGGATTTATAAAAAGGAGTTCCATTCACATAATTCTTTAAAAAAATACATATACACACATACACACACACACTCAAAATAACTGGCCCATTTTGGGTGATAGTTACTCAGCAAAAAATATATACTCTAAAGTATAAAATCAGGCCTATCATGGTGGCTCATGCCTATAATCCCAGCACTTTGGAGGGCCCCGGTGGGAGGATCGCTTGAGGCAAAGAGTTCAAGACCAGCCTGAGCGATGTGGTGAAACCCAGTCTGTACAAAGAATTTAAAAATTAATTGGATGGGGTGGTACATGCCAATAGGCTTAGCCACTCAGGAGCCTGAAGCAAGAGGATCACTTGAGCCCAGGAGTTTGAAGCTGCAGTGAGCCTGATGACACCACTGCACTCTAGCCTGGGCAACAAAGTGAAACCCCATCTCAAAAAAATAAAAAAAATAAAATTAGAGATGACTCCCCTGCCCTTTTCTTAATAAGTACCTGCTTCATCTAAACAACTTGAAAATGTAAAACATTTCAAAAAACTGTTTGTGTATATATATGTCTCCTAAAAGGAAATGACAGTTGTAGGAAAATGAATTTGTATCAAAATAACATTTGAGGTCTGTGAAGCACTGAACTCTTGTGGTCTTGCTGTTGGTCTGCAAAATGGAAGTAAGTACCTCACAAGGTTGTCGCAAAGCTCAGACAGACAATGTATAAAGTATAAGATGTGTAAGTCATGAAGAGGTGTATTACAATCAAACTATTTAAGAGGATATTTTTAATATTCCACATGAGTAGTTTTCCTATCTAAGTCCATTTTATTTTCGTACTTAAACAGCTCAAAGTTTAAGTGTATGTGTTCTAAAGTCAACACCCTTACTTATCAAACGCCTTTGTTTTCTTTCTTACAATGAGTACATTTTGAGTCCAGGACAGTGTTAGCCAATGGGTTGCAGGCATACTGTGGAAGTTGCTGATAAGATCCCAGCCCTGCAGGCTGTGTTCTTTCAGAAAGATGTGATCAACTCTAAAATACAGACCTTTTTTAGCATGCTTCTCCTATACAACTGGTAGTCAAAGAAAATAAAGAGAACGGTGGAAAACTTTAGAAATTTTCAGTTGACATTAGGAAAATTCGTAGATTAAAAGAATGGGCACTTTTAGTGGATGAAAATCCTATGTTGAAGAAATTGCAAATGTTTTACGAGACTGCTGTAGCCAGTGTTTTGGAATGCTGTCTGGAAACGATTGTCTGTAGTCCAACTGCTGTTAACACCCAGAGAAAACTCTGGCAGTTTGTCTGCAAAAACGAGCAAGAGTTAATCAAGTTAAATAGAAAAGTTTCCAGAATCTTTCTTTCCTGTTAAAGACCAAGAGAACTGGAAGCTGAATGTTCAGTTCTTTCAAGAGTTGGGACTCAAGAATGTGGTCATTAGCGGATTTTTGACAACTGCATCTAATATTTTTTATAATATTAATTATGAAATTAATTCACAATATTCTTCTTGTTAAGAAGAATAAGCAGATGATAATTCTCCAAGAGAGTTATCTAAATGTAGGTGGCTCTGAGGCCAACATGAAAGTTCGGCTAACTAAAATTAATAAGCCAAAATTAAATTCTCCTGCAGCTATAAAGGAAACACTAGGATTTCTCCAAGAGCAAGGTTTCTCAAACTTTGAAATTCTCCACCTTCTGTCCAAACTCAAAGGATTTCTTTTTCAACTTTGCCCCAGAAGTATATAGAACAGTATTTCCTTCTCTAAAAATACTTTTTTAAATGCACAGATCATGAGCTGAAGCAATTTGTTTTGAAATGTCTTGCCCTTTTATATTATTCTGTTCCAGTTTTAGAAGAGAGAATGCAGGGATTATTGAAAGAAGGAATTTCCATAACCCAGGTAAGAGAGATGCCAATGGTTCTTGAATTAACGCCACATATAGTACAGTACAGGATAAGGAAACTGAATTCCTTAGGCTACAGAGTAGCAGTGGTCCTCAACCTTTTGGCACTAGGGACCGGTTTCATGGAAGACAATTTTTCCATGGACAGTTGGGGGAGGTGGAGCTCAGGCAGCTGTAAATACAGGTGAAGCTTTGCTGGCTTACCCACTGCTCACCTCCTGCTGTGCACCCCCTCCTCCCCTAAGTTTCATGGAAGACAATTTTTCCATGGACAGGGGTGGGGGGGCAGCAGAGTTCTGTGACCGGTCCCTAACAGACTGCGGACCAGAGATTGGGGACCACAGCAGTAAAGGATGGACATCTAGCAAATCTAAATGGATCAAAAAAGGAGTTTTTGAGTTTGATGCTAAAATTCAAGCCAAAGAAGGAAGGCCATTATTTAACCCTGTGGCACCATTAAATGTTGAAGAGTGACTTACTAATATCCTTTCTAGGAGGGCACAGTGAAACTGGCTAACGAAGACTTATTCAATTCAGGCAGTTTATAGGCACCAGTAATTTTAAGGACCTGCTTACCTTCTGAGTTATGTTTAAGTTACCTCTAAATAGATAATCCCTGACTCATTTGCTATATTTTAAAATATAAATTGCATTTATTTTAAATAAAGTTTGTAACTGTGACCTTAAACTATTATTTCAAAAACTTGTGTACTATTAAATGGCACATCAGTATGATATTTTATAAGTGAATCATGTCTAAGAAACTGACAAGTACTCCCTTAACTCAAAATAGGGATATATTTTTATTCATAATAGGACATTTCATCCAGGATGCAAATCCAGTCTTCCTCACTGCCATCCCTGAAACATCACTCTATGTGTTCTGAATTCTGTAGCTTTGTGTTAAGTGAAATACTAGCAAACTTCTATCCTTTTTTTTTTGGAGAAAACTAATTTCATCTTGTATTTGGAGTAAATGAATATCTTTGGGAACCAAGTATTACTTATCCAAAAAGAATAGTTAGAGCCTACTTGTGTGGTCAGTTTGTTTAAAATTGACTATTATATCTCTCATGAAACACTTATGTGCATTCATTACTTTCCTCATTTTACTGATGAGGAAACTGAAGCGTGGAGAGGCCATTTAGTTGCTAAGTAGCAGAGCCCAGATTTATTAAGATCCGACTTCTGTTCAAACCTTGTGAATAGAAAGGATTACTTGAGTTGGCATAAAAGAAGTCACCCCTACCTGACATGCCAAAAGAAATTAGTACTAACAACAAGTTTGGGGACCTTTATGCAAACTTCTCTGTAAAGTTTCTTAACTTAGAAATTACTTAATTTATGCACATTTGCAATAAATGCAGCTTTGCAGAAAGCTTTTTGAAAATTCAGGTCTGCCTATGAGGGAAACTGTGTGATGGTTGGTACTAATTTCAGGGGTGGTGTTTCTCAATCTAAAATAAATATTGTCCAAGCTGGGCGCGGTGGCTCACGCCTGTAATCCTAGCACTCCGGGAGGCTGAGGCAGGTGGATTGTTTGAGCTCAGGAGTTTGAGACCAGCCTGAGCAAGAGCAAGATCCCGTCTCTACTAAAAAAAATAGAAATTATCTGGACTACTAAAAATATATAGAAAAAATTAGCCGGGCATGGTGGCGCATGCCTGTGGTCCCAGCTGCTCGGGAGGCTGAGGCAGAAGGATCACTTGAGCCCAGGAGTTTGAGGTTGCTGTGAGCTAGGCTGACGCCACGGCACTCACTCTAGCCAGGGCAACAGAGTGAGACTCTGTCTCAAAAGAAAAATAAAATAAAAAATAAATATTGTCCAGATACAGACTGGCTCACTTTCAGCTGTGAAGTTTCAACTTTGTAACAAATACACAACCAAACAATTGACTCTGATGCTGAACATCTGTGCACTACTCCTACGTGGCCTTCTGAGTATAATGAAAAGATTATGAAAAAATGCAAATAGTATCCTCACTCTTTATCCATACATTCAGCAAATGCAGGTAACTCTCATTATCCAAATCTGTTCAGTTCCTTAGTTAGGATAGTGAGAGACAACTCTGTGTACAATGCTTCACAATCCTAAGAGTCAAGTACCGTTGTTTACTGTTCTACAGATGAGGAGACTCAAGATAAGTCACAAACCCAAGGTCACACGGGAATGTTTGTTCAAGAAAAAGAATAGCCGCCAGCACTGCTGGAGCAGGGTTATGGGGAGAGTGGCACGAGAGGAGATGAGCAGCACACGTCCATATAAGGAGCAAAATCTCATTCTAAGTGTTGATGGAAAACCCTTGGAGAGTTTTTTAGTTTATGTTTCTAACCCTTATACAAATTATCAGTGCGTGCTCTCTCTCTGTTTGAAATATATTATATGGTTACCTTGGTAGTTGTCAATTCTGAGATGCCTACTAGACATCCTAGCAGGGATGTCAAAGAGGCAAATGGCTAAATCTGGAGTTGTGAGAAGTCGGGACTGAAAGTAGCATTTGGGGATCATCTGCATATCTATGGTAACTTAAAGCCATGGCTCTAAATCCATGAGACTGACTGGAAAAAGAGTGTAGATTTGGAGTAGAGTGGCTGGCCAAGCCTGGAAAAGGTTGCTCAGAGGAAGAGTTGGTCAGAGAAAGGGAGACCTAGTCAATAACAATGAATGGCCACTGAGGGGTTAACTAAGATGCTGAGACGTCACCAGTGGATTTGGCAAAAAGGAAATCATTGGTTTTACCCTATCAAGAGGGATTCTGGTGTAATGCGGAGGTTGAGAAGGCCAACTGGAGTGGGTTGAAAAGTAAATGGGCGATTAGGAAGAAGCAGGAACTATTAAGGTTTTTCAAGAAATTTTGCTGCAAAGGGAATCAGAAAAATGGAGGTTGGTGAGATTGAGTAATTTCTGTTTAAAGAACATGTTTATACACTCATGGGTGTGTCCCAGGAGAGACAAATAAGAGATGGAAAAACTGTAGGATTAATATCCTTGAGGAAGTGAAGGTGGGTTGACTTTGGATAAGAGTAGAGCTATTGGTGCTGGTCCACAGAGTACGAGAACGGATGCAGGCAGGTTGTTGAAGCAGGTGTTGTGAGAGGCAGGGGAGTTGCTGCTGGTTGCCCCTTTACAGAGGACAATAGAAAAGGAGGGAGGAAAATGTAGGAGGGTTGGAAAGGAGATATGACATAGTCATTTTGAGTAGAAAGTGAACATACAAGTGTACATAAGAACGTTCAGTAGAGTTGAACAGCCATGTGTGCTTTGTGGCCATTAATTTAAAAAGAGACTAGTCAGTACAGCAGCAAAATTTAGGTG
>NW_012146967.1:2023583-2046172 GCF_000956105.1 Propithecus coquereli | reverse complement strand
GCTTCAAATTAGCCTAGTAAATCAAACACACACACCAGAATGAAGGCCTAGTTACTAAGCAGCCCCATTTCTGTTTCTGGACATAAGCTGGAGAAGTTGAAACTTACACTAACTCAAAAGTGATATGAAAAATTCAACCAACATTGAAAGTTAGCCCATTCCTATTTGTTGTAAAAAGAGAATAAAGAGATTTCCCTCAGCCACGGCATGGTGGCTCCTGCCTGTAATCTCAGCACTTTGGGAGGCTGAGGCTGGAGGATCGCCTGAGGCCAGGAGTTCAAGACCAGCCTGAGCAAGAGCAAGACCCCGTCTCTACAAAAAATGGAAAAATTAGCTAGGCATGGTGATGTGTACCTGTAGTCCCAGCTACTTGGGAGGCTGAGACAGGAGGATCATTTGAGCCCAGGAGTTGGATGCTGCAGTGAAATATGATTTTGCCACTGCTGGGCAACAGAGCAAGACCCTGTCTCAAAAAAAAAAAAAAAAAAAAAAGGATACTTCCCTCACAAGAACCTCATGATGATTGGGATAACGTACGGACAGTACCTGGCAGGTAAGCAGATGCCCAGTAAATATCAATTTTCTACCGTCCGCATCCCTTTTAGTCATTTCTGTCCAGTGAGATGTCTAAATTGGTTCCACAGCTACTTAGAACACAGATAAATGCTCCCTACTTTATAACTCGTCCATCAGTTTTCAAACTGTAGTGTGCACAGGAATCCCTTGCAGAGATTATTAAAATGCAGTCCTGGGTCCCACCCTGCAGAGATTCAGCAAGTTGGGGTAAAACCTAGAAATCTGCATTTTAAATCTTTATTAGGATTACTTAAAATGTATTTGTATTTCACTGTTGTGTTGGCATCAAAATGCTTATCTGGGGATGTCACATTTACACATCAGAATCAAAAAATTTTTTTTAATTGGCACAGCACCTCTGAACTGCTTTGTAACTAAAAATTTTAAGATCACCCTGTTTTAAAATTTCCTTTATTTCTTTAGATCTTTATGAAACATTTCATCTTCTGCAGATCATAGTGCTTTATTAACAAATTCATGTGTTCTTTTCCCATTCTTTAATACAAAAAAATTATTCATCAGTTATTTTCATCTGACATTTCACTAAGTACAGAATTCATAAGGTCAACATTATTAGAGCAGTCATTCAAGTGGGTCACACAAGTTTATCTTCATTGTGCCAAATACCCACTCAAAGGATAAGATGAATAACAGATGCCTCCAGGTGTATTCAACAACCTTAGTTTCTTGACATGAACTAGTCCTGTTTAACAGGTCAAACTGCTAGTCTACGTAAATAAGCTGGAAAAGACTCAAGTATACAGCTGTACATATCATCAAATGGCAAGGTCATTTCCGTAAGAACTTCTATGACTGTACATTAGTACAGTTTTCTGCTATCTTTGCAAAAGCCCCTCTGAACAAAGTTATAGTTCAGAATTTAAAAAATCTTAATGAGATAAAATGTACCAGGTCGCTTTTCTGTAGCAGAAATTAATTACAACCATTTTTCCTCAAGCAATTTTAAAGACAAGCAAAGTTGAAAATAAATATGCAATCATACAGTAAACTGAAATCTGAACTTAGAAATTCAGATACAAAGCACACTGGCAGGGTCTATGACTGTAGAAGATAAATTAGAAAGATAAACTAGCAATGAAGCAATAATTCCTTCCAAATAGCAGGAAACAAGTTCTCCAATACCATTATTTAGTGTTCACCTATTAATTTTTAAAATCCCCTCTAATTATGACATTTGAGCAAATATACCAACAAATACCTTAAATCATACTGCATGAAATAAATGACCATTTAATTCCTAATGAATTGTATGAACTCCTTAATGACTTTTTAGGTCTATATATAATAGAAAGATTCAGTAACCTTTGTACAGTTGCTTAAAATCTGCTGGTATTTATGAAAGCTTTTAAAATTAAATTCTTATTCATTTGTTAATCCACATTATTAATGTAATACTCTTAGTGTTCTACAACCATTTAAGCCTCAGGTGTTAGGGCGATCTGTTTCAAGTTCTGCAGCATGCTATTTTGACTTATTTACTGCAGGGAATCACCCTCTGTTCTGTCCTTCCCCACAAAAAAAAGTTGACAGAATAGAGACAAATTTCCAGATTTAAGCATAAAGAAAGTTAAGATTTTTCAGGCTTGGATTATAACCCTTAGTTAAGACAAGTATATATGCCAATTGTTAAATTTTTATGAAATTGAACATAAAACAAAAAAATTTCAGCTAAATCATATTCTTTGAGAATGAATGAGGCATGATGAGACACGTTAATAAGATGTGACATGCTTCTCATCCATAATCAAAAACTTCAATTCCCTGCCTGAAATTGGCTTGAAAAATGGTACAAAGTCTATAGCTGCTTTAAAGAATTTTAAGAAGCCTATATAAACCATTGGATGACTTATATATTAATAGATTTTATATTGAAAACTAATCTATGGAGCCCATTTCATTCAATTTAAAAGTTAGTCCTAACATATTTGTGGTTGCTTTTACTGTGTTTTTAAAAAGGGGTACTACTATAATTTAAGACATCCTAGAGATAGTATAGATGTGAAGGATTCTTTTTATGTCTTCGATGCCTTAGGTAATTCTTAAGAGCTTAAAATTATTATTTGTTCCTCCTTAATATGAAACTCCTGCAACATAGCTTTTGACCAGTAAATAAATGTTCCTTAGGCACTGTGAGGTGTATTAATGATGGAACATGAACCCAGGTTGAAGTGTATAATTTGATTTTAACTACTAACAAGACAGTTAACAAGCACTATCTTACCCACTGACAGCAAGAAATAACTTTATCCCACTACTCCTGAGATTCTAAAGAGGGAAAACTAATTTCACAATCTTTAAAAGAATCCATAGATAATTCTAAGAACTGCACAATACTTAGGGTATTAGAAAAGATGTTTTCTTTTGTAAGGCATCAATAATTAAATTAATAAAATGCATATCTAACAAAAGATGGTTAACACTCAGTATCATAAAACCATTTATCTTTTCTTTTAAACTTCCCTAATTCCTGCTACTTTTGCCAACTTAAATAAGAAAAGAATGCCTCTTGACCTAATCAACTATGGTTATAAAAAAACTAAGACATCTGAAACTATTAGGCACATCAAAGGTACAGTTTATGTAGTTCAAGGTTCCCTTCTTAAGGGGCAGATGAGTTACCTGGAACATTATACATGTGGAACTGTAATAAAGATCATCTACTAAATTCAACTTTCACATTTTTAGTCAGACTGAAAGACTTATAGTAAATATTCAAACATACCGTATCTTCAGTTACAACTGAATAAGTATAACATTTTACCAGATAAAAAGCTGAAACTTAAGTATGAGAAACCTTCACATACTGTGCGTGTATTGGTCTCTTCTTTTTAGATGAAAGCCAGTCATCAACACTTTCAACACAGCAGTTTAGAAGATAAATGTCCAAAACAGGTGACTTGGTTATAGTCCATAATTTAGCAATTCAATGCCACTGGCATCATAATGCTGTGGAGAGCAAGTGTATCTCCATATTTTAGTCAGATTTGTCTTTCTTCTTTCCTGTTAAGGGCACTTTGTTTACAACAGCAGACCCAACAGCTGTAACTCCTCCAGCCACAGCAGACACACCCCCTTTCACCAACCCTATTCCCATGGAAGGCACAGTTGTAACAGCTGTTTTGGTCACCTCCAGACTTTTTCCACCAATCCAAGCCACACCACCAATGGTGGCACCAACAGCTCCCTTTGTAACACTGAAGATACCCCCAGTCACACGGGACAACATGCCTGGCTGCTGCTGTGGGTGATCTTTCACTGAACCTAATGAAAGAAAATATCATGAGACAGTCAAATACAAGTCTTTAAAAGAGCAGTACAAATCATTAAGTAAACTAAAACTCCCTGACAATCAGGAGGTTGATTTGATAAGGCCAACCACACTGAAAGACAATGAAGAGCTCTTCCCTCAAGAGTACAGTTGTACCCATGTTTTTGTAATATTTTGGTCTAATGCTAATTCTTAGTATCTACGAGAAGCAATGCTTTAGACTAGACAATTACCACAATATAGAATCCTGTTTTAAATGTTTCCTTTATTTACAGTTTTGCCATTAATAAATTTTATTTTGTATCCTAAAAGGAACATGAAAAAATAAAAAGATACACATTTGGCCTTTATCTCCTTGATTGGATTCAATTAATTATTACTGAAATAATCTTCTTCGTAGAAAGTAGTGGTTCTCAAGGTATAGTCTGGTAAGCCTGATGGTCCCTGAGACCTTTTGGGGAGGTCCACAAGGTAAAAACTATTTTCATAATAATATTAAGATGTCATTTGTCTTTCAATTTCATTCTGTCTTGAGTCTATAGCAATTTTCCAAAAGCTAGATGATGTGCAACAATGTAACAGACTGAATGCAGAAGCAGCTGCAAGAATCTAGGGGACTTTCACTAATCCAAACATTAAAGAGCTTTGCAAAAATGTATAAACAGTATCACTCTGCTCACAATTTTTCATTTTCAAAAAGTTACTTTTCATAAAAACTTGTTAATCATTTAACATGTAATGGGTCTATTAATGAATACACCCACTGGGTTCTTTTAATGAATAAAATATTTAAATATTCAAGTTCTTACTGGTAATACGGTAAGTACTAACAAAGACACAAGCTCTTTGGGGTCTCAATTTTTGAGAATGTGAAAGCATCCTGAAACCAAAAAGCTTTCAAACCTGTTAAATACATTTGGGTTTCTCCTCTATGTGTCCCTTAACAATGTATTTAAAGAGGTAATACTATATAAAAACAGAAAAATATTCATCATTTAAAATTGTAGTAACTACCTAAAATCATTTTTATTCAGATATAAGTAGGGTAGACAAACTACAGCTATGGTTAATACTTAAATCACTGCCTCAGTAATTCTTATGGAAGAGAGTGTGTGCTTTAAGCATCTAGGTAACCTAAGGATTTAGGCAGCAACAACACTTAAGCAATTGAGTTTTTCCTTTTTTAAACTTCAGAGAAAAGTATTTCATAAATTCAGGCTTTAGCCACTGGAAAAGTACAATCTCACACACAAAAAAGATAATTCTTGGGTATACAGGTCCAACTAAGACCACCAAAGGTACTAGGTCCTAGCAGAATGAGGTTATTAGAGAAGGTAACATGGGGAAACTGACAATATTTGATGGAGAAAAAAAAAAATTCTGAAAATCGAGTCTCTGTAATACACAAGGCACGATTATACCTTGAAATAGGTAAATTTTGGAGGTTTTACATTCTATCACAAGTGGTAAAATCTCACTGATTAGTCAAAATAGTGCATAGATACAGCAATGGCTAAATTTCAAAAATCAAATATTTTTATTAAAACTAAGTAATAAGCATAGTTAATATAAATTTTTAAAGGGCTAAAAGACTTAACAGTATAGATGAGCATTTGAATATTATTTAATTATAAAATTGCAATGGATATGATGGTATTTGGAAGTAATTAAAAAAAATTATGATGGAAATGATTACATAATTGGTAATTCTTTTGTAATTGAGGTCAACAGCAGAAGGAAAAGAGGCAAAATCTTGATGTGAGGATAAAACAGCTAACTGTCCCTTGCAGAATATCTCATTAGTAAAATTATCTTGGTATGCCAAATTTGGTACATGTGCATTTAATGAAGACAAATAATTTTTCCTTATCAAATCAAATACATATTAATGCAGGTGATCTCTTTAATTACAGTGTATTCTTAATTACCACCATATAAATTATCTGCTTTGCAGATTATTCTTGTTTAGCAGTTGGTATAGAAAGACATTCCTTAGGCTCTATTCTCTTCTTTGGTAATCATGCTCTTGAATGGCCTTTGTTTATCCCTTTCCTAATTTCTTTCTCACAAAGTCCTTGTTAACTTTTTCATTGAGCCCTCACTTTTCTTTTCAAAACTCCATGGCTCTAGTCCTAAAAAGTAACATAAGGAAAACAGCTGAGCTAATAATTTTCCAGGCTATTCCTCCACCAAACTAAACTAAACTAATCAGCTAGTTCTTCCACCTTCTTTTAGGCTTAAGGATAAGCTTTTCAATGTTATTTTC
This sequence comes from Propithecus coquereli, assembly GCF_000956105.1. Lineage (NCBI taxonomy): Eukaryota > Metazoa > Chordata > Mammalia > Primates > Indriidae > Propithecus > Propithecus coquereli. The sequence continues at coordinate 2,040,041 of NW_012146967.1, read as the reverse complement.
CTAGCAATTTCATTTCTGCCTACCAATATTAGAAGAAACTTTCAGAGAGTGGGTAACATAACTGGGGAGAAAATACAGTAACTAGAGTCACAACCTCCAGGACTAGCTATCAACATGGAATTCTCCAAGAAGAACACTATTTGGATTAATTTTAATAACAGTCAATACCAAAACCATAAATTTAAAATGCCTGTAGTCATTTTCTGCATGTTGTCAGGACATTCAGGTGTGTAGTTTTTGAAGTAAAGGTAAGAATAAAATGATTCATGATGTCACAATTTTTGAACTAAAAGACAATTATGATTTAGAAAGACAAATTAAGCAGACCCCAAGACCATGTATTAATGTAGGAAGAAAGAGCTACCAATTATAATGTAATGGATAATAGGAGTTTAACAACAAATCTCAAATGCCTCTTGAATTAGGCTGATTTTTCGGTATGCAGGACATTAAAACTAAACATAGTCAGGCAATCCCAGCACTTTGGGAGGATTAGGTAGGAGGGTTGCTTGAGGCCAGGAGGTTAAGACCAGCCTGGGCAACATCTGGAGACTCCATCTCTACAAAAATTTAAAAATCAGCCAGGCATGGTAGCTAGTGCACACCTGTATTCCCAGCTACTTGGGAGGCTGAGGCAGGAGGATCACTTGAGCCCGGGAGTTTGAAGTTACAGTGAGCTATGATCACGCCACTGGGTGAGCCTGGGTGACAGAGCAAGACCCTGTCTCTTAAAAACAAAAAAACAACTAAATATAGTCCATCCTTCCTCCATATCTACCCTTACCCTTTACAAATGAAATGATACCTTTATTTGGAAAATGGTCTTAAAAGAAAAAAAGAACACCAGGAAAACAGACCTTATATAATAAAATGGTGTCCCCATTCACCAATATTTATGCTTGCTTGCTTTTCTTTTTTTGAGACTGAGACTTGCTCAGTCACCGGGGCTAGAGTGTAGTGGTATAATCATAACTCACTGCAATCTCAAACTCCTGGGCTCAAGGGGATCCTCCTGCCTCAGCCTCCCAAGTAGCTGGGACTATAAGCGCATGCCACTATGCCCAGCTAATTTTTCTGTTTTTTGCAGAGATGGGGTCTCACTCTTGCTCAGGCTGTTCTCGAACTCCTTACCTCAAGCAATCCTCCCACCTCGGCCTCTCTGCTTTCTTTTTTTTTTTGAGACAGAGTCTCCCTTTGTTGCCCCGGCTAGAGTGAGTGCCATGGCGTTAGCCTAGCTCACAGCAACCTCAGACTCCTGGGCTCAAGCAATCCTATTGCCTCAGCCTCCCAAGTAGCTGGGACTACAGGCATGCGCCACCATGCCCGGCTAATTTTTTCTATATATTTTTAGCTGTCCAATTAATTTCTTTCTATTTTTGGTAGAGACAGGGTCTCGCTCTTGCTCAGGCTGGTTTCGAACGCCTGAGCTCAAACGATCCGCCTGCCTCGGCCTCCCAGAGTGCTAGGATTACAGGCATGAGCCACCGCGCCCGGCCTTCTGCTTTCTTAATTGACGCTAAAAATGTTTATCTTCAATTATTTTTGGAATATATTTACTGACAAGGTAAATAGGTTGTTTCTTTAAATTTAATAAAAACAATCAGAGCTTTAATTTATCAGAATACTTTTTCCATTCTTAGTGTTACAGATGTGTACTTACCTTCTGGTGGTTCATCACTAAGGTATGATGGGATTTCTTGTTGATTTTTATCTGCTTGATTCATGATCTCCTAAAAAAATCATACAGACACATTTGATTTTAACCTCAACATGTGAGACCACCTCTTATCACATGCTAAATTAAGACTTAATCAACTTGATTCAGATAAACATGTTAAAACACATATCACAAGACTACTTCATCTTGTCTCTCTCCTACTTCAAATTGTAGCATTTAAGAAATACTTTAAATTACACCAGTATAGTGTAAATCTTATCTAAAACATTAAAGAGTGGCAGTCATAATATACAAGCTTTCCTACGTTGTTACTGTGGTGCATCAACTTAACCTGAAAATTACTAATTGAAAGAGACCTAGAAGGTAGAAATTAGTAGACAAAAGTCTTAAATGTTTCCTCTGACAGAATACTGGTTAATTTAATTGTAATTTATTTCACGGCAGGCTTAAAACTTACACCATAACTAAAAAGGTGTTCCATCTGAAAAAGTTCTTTAAAAAAAAAAATGACATCCCTGTATTATAAAGGTGACATTACCAATCTGAATCAGTAAAAAATAGATTTTGATGACTTTTTATTATTCTTACAGCTCTTATGAATAGCAGTAGTAACAGAATTCAACATCTACTATGAAAAATATATATATACTATGATTACCTCTAAGTGAAAGTAAATAAGAAATAAATGAATACATGAAATAAGCTCTGCTGGGGTAAAGAAAACATGATTAGGCTAGGTGAAGTGGCTCACACCCATAACACCAGCACTTTGGGAGGTCAAAGTAGGAGGATCGCTTGAGGCCAGGGGCTCAAGACCAGCCTGGTCATCATAGCAAGACCCCATCTCTAAAAAAAAAAAAAAAAAATTAGCTGGGTGTGGTATTGCATGCATGTAGTCCTAGCTACTCAGGAGACTGAGATGGGAGGATTGCTTGAGCCCAGGAGTTTGAGGCTGCAATGAGCTATGGATCAAACCACCGTACTCTAGCCTGGGCAACAGAGCAAGACCCTGTCTCTAAAAGAAAGAAAGAAAGAAACCATGATTAAACTTTCTCTTCCCAATTTCCTTTACTGTTATATCTTAAAATATTTCCTTTTAAAATTCACTTGACTAAGTAAAGAATAGGACAGGTAAAGACTGGTCTAAAAGTGTTCTTTATGATATACTGTCATGCTTGGTGAGAAAATTAGGGTTGTGATCCCCGCAGTCAACTGAGTATTTCCTGGTCATATATCCTGGGAGCTATATTATCATATATCTACATATACAAGAGATAGTTAAAAGGATATTGTGAAAACAATGTACTTCAATACATTAATTAATTAACAAATATTGATTGAGCACCTTCTCTGGAGCAGGCAATGTTTTAGGAGCATGGGATATAGCAGTGATCAGAGTGATCAGCATAGACCAAAAAAATCCCTGCCGTCATGAAATGGACACTTTAGTGGGCGAAGACAATAAATAAATATACAAAGACTATACTATATGTCAGACGGTATTAAATGCTATGAAAAAAAAGAGACGGAGGGGAAGAGAATGTGATATTTTAAATAGGACAGTAGTCTGTGAAGGCTTCCTTTCCTTCGTGACATCTAAAAGGAGGTAAGGATACAAAACATTTAGGTGAAGAGTACTCAAGGCAGAAGAAACAGCAAGAGAAAAGGCCCTGAAGCAGAAGCTTAGCTGGAAGACTAAGAAGGAACAGCCAGTAAAGATTGGCAAGGGCCACATCAAAGGGCAGTAGAAGAGGAAGTCAAACAGTGAGGTCTGGATCACATAGGCCCTTGCAGGCAATGATGGTGACTGGCTTTTAATTCTGAGTGAGATGGGAAGACTGTGAAGAACTGAACAAAGGAGTGAGGTGTTCTGTTTCACATTTTTAAAAGATTCTGGCTGCTGTGGGGAAAACAAGCAATAGGAGAACAAGACCAGAGGCAGAAAGACCTGTTAAGAGACCACTTCAATAATCCAGGCCAAAAAAAAACGTTGGGAGCTTGGAGGAGGGTGGTAGAGGCAGAGGTTGTGTGAAGTTGGGATTTTCAAAGGTAATTTTAACTTCGTGCAATTCATCCTGCTATGCCTTTAAAACCTAAATCCTGTGTAAGACGAGACTTCACTGCACCCCACAGAGTCCAGCAGCACATGTCATGTGTTTCATAAATATCTTTCAATTGCTCTGCTGAACATCCTGATTCAGGCCACTTACCAACAGCATCTAATCTTATCCTGGTTTGGTTTGTGCACACCATCCCATACATACTTAAGATTCAAAAAGTATAGTAAAGCTATGTAATCTCTTACAGAAAGACCAAAAGAATATCAGCTGGTGTATTACTGGGAAAAGAGGTTCTTGACTGATTTGCCTTAATTTTAAAACTCCCCAAACTGGAAGGTTACATTTATGTCCATTCATATTTATATTTTCTTTGATATATCATCACTGTATGATCATAACAAATCATACAGTATAGTAGTTAAGGCTCTGGGATCAGACAGCCTGAATTTGAATCCCAACTTGACCACAAACTGTAAGGCAGAAAACAAGTAACTTCATTAGATCCTTGCTGTTTAGGAGATTTAAAATAGAAATTAAAGATATTCTAGCCCTAACCCTAAAATGAGAATACTATTTAACAAATTCCAAAACAAAACATGCAGAAATTCCTGGCAGAATATGTGTGATCCTTCTAAGGAATATGACTACTTTGAAGCCACTTTCTTCCCCATTGAACTGTTAATTTCAAGAGGACAGACACCTTTGTCCAGTAATCCTAGTATCTATATACCATACACACAAATCCAAGACATCTGATAGTCAACTGACTACCAGCAGGAGCCACCATACCCTATACAGAACTATGGGGAAATTATATATACTCATACATCTTATATATTTTAGCTGGAGATTAAAAATAGGTGTGACTATGATAGTAACTGCATACATTTCAAAACTGACTTTCTGGTCCCTACCTAACAAATCCCTACTAACAGTCTTACCTTTTCCTCCTAATACAGAATCCCTTTTTAAAAATTCTTTTTCTACATTCTGTCTTGTAACTAGAAAAAGAAGACCATTTAAAAATTTAGCACTGCGTTATACTGTGATAGCATGAAGATACATGCAACTTAATCTACATAATATGAACTGACTTCATCCTTCTGTGGGCAGGCAATGAGGAGCCATGAGCAGAGTAATACTGTCAGATCTGTGCTTTAAAAAGCTAACTGAAGCAAGAACGGATGAAGGACAGAAAGATTCAATACAGTAAATGGCTACTTTAGTAGTCCAGTGAGACAAAATAACAACTTAAAATCTGACAGCTTTTCCTATCTAAATAAATGCTTGGGCCAAAAACCTAGGGTCACCCATGACTTCCTCTTTTTTTACATTCCCATCTAATCATCAGAAAATTGTTGCCTAAATAAATCCATACTATTACCACTTTTCATCACCTCTACTATCACCACTTTAGTCTAAACCATCATAATCTCTTATTCGTACTACTGCAAAATCTCTAAACTGCCTCTGAGCCTTCCACCTTTGCTCTTCCGTCAGTCCAGCCATGGTATACTCTGCTTAAAACCCTTCAACTCCTTCCTATTTTGTTCAGACTAAAATCCAGAGTCCTAACACCTTGGTCTTTGAAGCCATACATCTAACCTCCACTTCCACTCTGATGCTGTCTCCTACCATTCTTGCTCATTCCACTGTAGTAACAGTTCCTTGTTTATCTTTTTTCTGAAAGGCTCTTACCCAAGATATACATGGCTTGCTTCCTTACTTCAGGTACTTGTACAAATATCCTCTTATTGAAAAACATTCCTGACCACCTCATAACAGATGAGCACCCTCTACTCCTCTCCCTACCATTTTCATCTAATCCTTCTCTATTTCCTTCATAACTCTTATTGCCACTTGATCTATACATCTGTTTATTTTGTGTCCCAAGTAGAATGTAAGCTCCATGAGAACAAGGGCTTGGTTTTGTTCACTACTGTATCCCCAGAGCCTTAATCAATGTCAAATGCATGGTGGATACTCAAATACTTGAATTTTTTGTATGAAGTAGAATATAACTTGAGTACTAATGTGAGATAAAAGGAAGAATCTAGGATGTAAGATTTCTAGTGTGAGCAACTAAGTAGAAAGAGATGATGATGAAGACAGGGAACTTAGAAACTTCTTTTGAGAAAAGATGAAGGGACTTGTTTTTGAACAAGCTGTATTTGAAATGCCTTCTGGTCATCCATGGGAATGTTCAGCAGGCAATTGGATTGAAGGGGCCAGAGACTCAACATGTGTGAGTTAGAGCTGAGGTTCTGAGAGTAGTTTGAAGTGATAGCTGAAGCTGTGGGCAGTGGGTGCTATGATCAAGGAAAAGCATAATGAGAAGTAGACTGATAACCTTAACTGGACAACACATCTGAAAATGAAGAGTCAAATGAATACAGATTTATAGAAGGCAAGAGAGGACTTTATAAGCTTCCAAAAGATATACACAATGCAGACATTAAAATAATTTATGATGATCAAATACTACAGGAAAATACTAATGTTATATTTAGAGGATATAAATAGAAGCATATATCATATGATCAAGTTTTTTCTAACGCATATGAAAAGACTGGAAGGAAGCATACCAAAGTGTTAACAAAGATTGCCACTGGGAGTAGAAATTTATATAGCATTTTACATGTATATGTACATATGCATTATATATTATAATATATATAGCATTTATATATTTATAGTATATATAGTATTGATATTTCATATATACATACATATACATATATGTGATTAATATCTGTATTTTAATTTTCTACCATAAACATGTATTGCTTTTGTAATTAAAGAAGAATATACATTTTTAAGTTTTGGAAATCAGTGATATTCATAAATGGTATTTTTAAAGATTATATAGTTCATCTAGTCCTACTTATTCTTAGATTTTATCCACAGATGAAGTTCATCATCTAAAAAACAATGTACTTGAGTCACATAATGCTTTAAGAAAAAGACATCACTGAATTTTGTTCACAGTTATGTCCTTGGTAAGGAAACCCTGACGAACAGCCTTACGCAGGCCATTACTCCATTAACTATACAATATTGTTAAGGACATGACCCACTTACATCCATCACTTGACAGTTCTCATATGGAACTCCACATAAGAAATTTATTTAAAGGTAATTATTCAGAAAATGTCTTGTTTCTCTCAAATATTTAGCATGTTTTAAGATTCACGTATTTTTCTCTTTAAAAGATACAAAAGTGTGATGTGTCCTTTCTACCCTTGGCTTCCAGGAAGCTTATAGCTAAAATCCTAGCTCAACTAGGTAGGCTCCTATGGCCCATGTAGTAGTGTCCTATCCTTCCACCCGATGCACCCCCCTCAAGACCTCCACTTTGGTTGCTGTTTTTCCCTGCTTTGAAATGCGAATATCTTATTTACATTTTTACCATTTTGTTAGTACATGTTTTTGTCATAAGCTGCCAGATAGTATTTGTGGAATAAGTAGGATAAAAAGAAAGTATTTCTATCCACATTAACTTTAAGCATCACAAAAAATGATGCATACCAATATATGGCTCAAAATGTGGTTAAAAAAGAGAAAATCCTAGCTAGAGTCATGCTTTTGAAATGCAGCTTTTTAAAAGTAGGCAGTGGTATGCCAGGGACTTCAAGAAACCACAGGAGAGCAGTGATGCACGCATTTTACTCTAAAGTAATTTAAAATACTGTTTTATTTTTAAATGCACACACATTAAAAAGTAAAATGAAAAGTGCTTGGATATTTTTAAAAAATAACTAGACTTTCAAGAAATTTCATTCTTGCCTGGGGCTGCTTCAAGATGTACTCTCAGACTTATCAGCTTTCCCTGGCCAGCCCAACCGTACGCCCACTCCCACCGTCAGTTCATTCTGCCCTTACATTAGGAGTATTTCTGTAGAAGAGTCTGAAATATAGAAAGCTAGATATTTTCATATAAAAATATTCAGTTATTATACAGAAGTGTTCATTTAAAATTATTAACAGTAGTTACCAACAGGATTATCAATAAACAACAAAGTAGCAAATCTGGAGTCCTGCCAGGCCAGGCATGTCTACCTCGGCTAGAGGGCCTTCAAAGTCCAAGTAGATTGGTTTTTGTTTTATTTTAATGTTTAGGTTTCTTGTACATCACCTATCTTATATAGTATTAAAATTCCTCTAGAACTCTTAGGGTAGTAAGAATTGCGTAAAAGCCACAAGTGTTTGAGATTTTTTTTTCCTGAATTCCTAATTTGATCATAAATTACCTGAGTTACCTTATAAAGGTATTTGCTAAAAATCCTTAACTATCTGTAGCGCCATCTTCACATAAACCATTCCTAACCTTTACACACATATATGTGCCAAACTTTAAGTAATATGCCACTTTATGGATATTACCACATTATTACTAAGGAGAAATACTTTTTATATTACCATATTACCATCCTACTCATTATCACCATTCATTATCATCATTGCAGGAGACCTTTCTCTTAAATTGGGAATTGTGAAGGCAAATTTACACCCCTAATCTCCTCAACTGTTCAAGGTAAATAATCTAACAGAATTTAAAAGTATGTAAGTAGAGGCCAGGTGCAAGTGGCTCACACCTGTAATCCTAGCACTCTGGGAGGCCAAGGCGGGAGGATCACTTGAGCTCAGGAATTTGAGACCAGCCTGAGCAACAGTGAGACCCCATCTTTACTGAAAAATAGGAAAATTAGCCAGGCGTGGTGGTGCACGGCTGTAGTTCTACCTACTTGGGAGGCTGAGGCAGGATTGCTTGAGCCCAGGAGTTTGAGGTTGCAGTGAGCTGATGCTACTGCACTCTACCTGGGGTGACAAAGAAAGACTGTCTAAAAAAAAAAAAAAAAAAAAAATATATATATATGGAGAGAGAGAGAGAGACAGACACAAGTATCAACTGACAGTAAGTTTCAAAATGACCATTTTAAAATGTTACCCTTAAATGATACAGTAAACAAAATTATTAAATTCTATACAAATCATCTGCCCTAAACTCAGAGTCATTATATACCTGGGCCCTACTATGTGCCAGGCACCATTATGCACTTAAGATTTCAGTGTGATTAAGGGCACACAGGCACTACTCTAAACCAGAGTTTACAATCTAGTGGGAATACACTTTTCCAGCACTTACCAGTTTAGTGAGTCATTCATTCAAGAAACAAAATATATCCGCTCTCTGGAGCTCATAATGCAAACAAGTTTCTATTAAAAACATACTTTCCTAAGAAAGGCAATAATTACAGACAACAGCTTATTCCATGGACATAAATCAGTTCTACCTTTTGGTCCTGATATGTGAATAAACTATTACAATACCAACTAAAACTCATTATAAATGGGTTCTTAAGAAATTGCAAAATGTGAAAGACATCTTTGCTATAGACTGTACATCATGACTGCAAACTCATCAGCAGTTACTTTTAGCATTATGTGTGGAGAATAATTCTTGTCCAGTACAATGGTATCACAGATGTGGCAGCTGGCAAATATATTGAGCAAGGATTAATAACACCGCAATTCCCTAGAGGGTAATTTATTCCAATAATAGAAATAAGTAAACAAATGCCTCTTGGGAACCTTTTTTCTTTTTAAAGGAAAACAGATGAATCAATGTTGTTTGGGGTTTCAGTAACATTTTATGTATAAAGTTTTTATTCTTAATGAAAACAAAGTCTGAAAACAGTCCACAAATTTGCTTCTAGGCACCACCCCTGTATGTACCAAAGGAAGTTAAGTAACACTAACATGTTATACAAAGGCTAACTATAAAATACACTGCACAACAGTTTACCTTCAAAGCTGCTTCAAAATACCTGTTATTAAACCTAAGTGCCAGTTTCCTTAGAGAATAAAAAAGATCTAAAACAAATCAGCTAAATACTTATACATATTCTATCTATAGAAACTTTGCCACATCCTCACTTCCATGTTTTAGCTTCTTTGCCAAATAACTGCAAGGAAATTTAAAAATATATTTATACAGAGCTTTAATACATAAGACACCAACAAGCAGTGTACATTAAAACACCAGCTTACTGTTTTTAGGCTTCTCTAGTTAACCAACTATCCTGAACAGGCTGCTTTTAAAGATGGCCCCTGCCCATTAAATCAACAGCAAACAGACTACAAGAAATGCACTGAATCTGGCAAGGCAGAAAAAATAATCTGCTGGTAAAACTTAGAAGTGTACATCTAGTGACAAGTAACAAATGACTTTCAAAATGGCAGTCTTTAAGTGTTGTCCTTAAACATTAAGCAGAATTACAGTACTCCATCCAACCAGAGAACTAGTATACCAGTCATCTTCACTACATTATACCTCATTAGTTCAACCGATATTAATATTTGCATCCCTACTATAAGTCAAAGGCTCTATAGGCACTGAGGCGTCACTGTGAACAAGCATACAAAGGACCTACCCTCAAGGTGTTTATAATCCAGTGAGATATTTTCAGGAAGTAGGAAAAGAACAAATAATGACTGAAACAAAGAAAGGTAAAGATTTTCCTGGAGTTTTAAAAAATCAAATGTGCACACACAGAGAAATCTGCATTTTTATTTGTCTAATATAGCAACTACATTTCTAACGATGTTTTCTATACATGGACAAATTCTTACTGAACTTGGTTTCTGGTACATCTGTTATAACAAAGACTAAAGAAATGAAAATGGAAAAAGCAAAACAGGATGCATATGGGTTTATTAAAGGTTACTTCTCCCTCTCTTTTTAAAGAGTAGGCATGGGCATATACACACATTTACCTGTTGGTGTGATATCAATATTCCTGGGAAGCCTTTGAGAGCACCCACACACGTAGAAGAAGTTTTAAAGGTTAAACAATAGCATATAGCAAATAATCACAGATGGTAAATATTTGCATTTGGAATTTAGCACAGTGTTCACAAGGGCGCAATAAGTCGAATAAGAACTCCCCTCTTTCTCTAGGTGTTTCTAAACCCTTCCCGGCGGCCCCTTCTCTGCCCACTGATCCCTTTAGGTACTAGCAAGTTTTTTTTTTCCTTCTTCTTTCTTTAGCAGAGGGAGTGACGTGGCAGGAGGCAGAAAATGACCCTGTAGGCGCCGTGGCTAGGGCTGAGCTTGGCACCTCCTCCCTCCCCTCCACGTCGTACACCCAGCATACCCCCACTCCCACAGGGTTCCAGAATTTCTATGTAAGAAGGGTTGGGGAGAGGCGATCTGATTGGAAGTATGAGCTAGGGGATCAGTCTTGAAGCTGCGTTGCACAGCAAGCACAGTTTTTATTTAGACTGGGGAGGCAGTGACGGCACCGATGGGTACTCCAGGGCTCCCAGTCACCCCTTGGCGCCACCAGCGCCCCTCTCCACTCCCACACTTTTCAGGTTTAGGTTAGAGTTGGGGGTAGAGCCTTTCTATCCAGGAATGCACTGGGAATGCCCACTGGGGGGCTAAGTCTTGTGTGCCTGAACCCAAGAGGGAGGTTTATCAACAGGTCAAGAGTTAGTGGAGCGAGGATGCCCAGCACACAAGCCCCTCTGCCGCACCCCTCTCCCAGGCTGCTGACGCCCGCCCACCCCCCACCTCCACCTCCACTGCCACCCACAGCCTGACACCCAAGATGCTAAGAATCAGGCGGAGGTCCCCAACCTCCAGCTGCGGAGAGGGAGTCAGCGACGTATAAAGAGGAGTAACCCCAAAAGCGAACCACCATCCGCCCCCAACTTCATCGTGCCCCTCCCTGCGCTCAGTACCCTCAAAAGGCCCCGCTTAGGGCAGCCAGGCCTGGGGAGGTGGGAGGTGAGGTGCGGAAGAGCTAACGGAAGACGGCGAGCGAGGAGGGCAGGAAGCTGGGACTGCGCCCCCTGCCCTCCCAGCCGACTTACTCACCGCCGGGGTCAGGGGCCGGCGCCTGGGGCTGGGGCCGGGCGGAGGGAGTGGGCAGCACCGAGGAGGGCTGAGGCAGCAGAGATAGCCGGCACACCCCGGGGCAGTTGCGGGCTCCGGAGGTGTCCCCTCAGGCTGTGGAGCCAGAAGACACGGTAAGTGGCGGCGGCCTCTGGCTGCGGACGTGGCGCCCGACGCGACCCACCCCCTCCACCGCCTCCTCAGCTCCCGCCTCCTCCCGCGGCTCCGGCTCCAACGCGCACGCGCGCTCATGCACCTCAGGCCCCTCCCGCACCCACCGAGCACACGCCCACCCGTTTGTCGAACTGCCCAGCCCTCCCAGCAGCCCCCAGCCGGCCACGTCCTGACGTGCGCACGCGCGACGTGCCGAAGCCTGCTCCCGCCCCTTCGCCCCCTGGGTGTCTCCGTGGGAACCCCCAGCCGGCCTGCGCGCGCGTCCTCCCGGGGTCTCCCCGCCCCCTTCTCTCCACCGTCCAATCAGATCGGGCGAAGGGCACGAAGCCCGGGACCGTGAGTTTAGCCTCCGCGGCTGCCCGAAGTCCTCGTTCAGCCGCCAAATAACGGTCGTCGGATTCAGAATCTTCGCCCTAGGGAAGGTGGGACGGTCGCCAGTTTCTCCAGCTCTTTCTTCACCAGGGGCCTCAGGCTTCCTGCCTGACCTCCCGCCCTCAGGGGAGTGACGAGCTGGGCCTTCTCTCAGCTGGTCACGTCGGGGCTCTGCACGCCTTTGTGACCAAGTGATAGGGGTGAGGAGAGACGGTGCTTATGTTTGTGTTTTTCGGGCTTTTTTTTTTTTTTTAACTCTTCCTTGCCCTAGAACTGAGCTCCTTGGGAGTAAAAACTTGTCTGGGTCGTCGTCACCCAACGCTTGGTGCAGTGCGGGGGGCTTGCCCAGCTCTCGAAATTTGTTGAAGAGAGTGGGTATGCTTAGTAGCAAAAAGAAAAGTGAATTGGAAATTTAAAAACCTGGCGTGGCGCCGCTTCCTGACTAGGTCCCTCTTGAAGTCGTCCCCGCCTTGGCAAAGGCTCTCCCTGCGGGTCAGGACGGTGTGGAGAAGGGTGTAGCAGTGAGAGGATGTAGTTTCTGGACCCAACTTGTCCAGCTCCGCCTGAGGGACAATGGCCACCTCAGAAGGTGGTTTTGAGGACTGAAGGAGATGCGTTGCACAAAAGCAGCTTAACTAGATAAACGGTATCTATTAACTTTTCTTTGACTTTCTTCCCACACCTGTGAAATGAAGATGGCAATAAATTCATCCTAGGTTTTTTGTGAGAATCAAAAGAGATGGTGGGTATGAAAGGGCTTTATAAACGGCGAAGTCCTGTACATGAAGCAGAAAATACACGTAAAGTCAAAACACACACATGAAGAAGAAAACCCACAAAATGTTTTTCAAATGCTAGATCATCAGGGTGGCGGAACTGAATAATGACTGTTGACAGGGCTCAGAAAAGGACATGCCAACCAAAGAAAGCTTCCTGGAAGAAGCTAATTTTGATCCAGGTCTTAAATGGCGTGGACTAAATATAGTTTATGGTTTCAGCCTAATCATTAATTTATCAAATCAGTGAGTTAAGTCCGCCTAGACCACTGTGCTGAGACTATCAAGATATTTTAGTTTTCCAGAGTGTAAAAAGGAAATTAAAGTAATCTTGTCACCTCAACATGTGGAGTGGATGACTAGCAGGGTGTTTGGATTGTTCCCTTTACCCAGTACGTGAAGGGATGGATACCTCCTCTATTTTCTTGTTATCACAGAAACCTGTGTTCTTAATATGTGACCTTTCAAGGTTGAACTCTGGGTAGAATTATGAAGCGCACAATTACGTTTTGTTTCTTCTTCCCTTTGCACTTCTTTCTGCAAGAGAATTTAATTATTGTAGCCACTCCCAGGAGATTTTGCATTTTTACAGTTATTAAAGCCATAATTCAAAGCAGTGATCGAATCTATCTTATAAACCAACCAAGATATAAAAGAACTCTCTGGGGAGGTTGTGGGAGACCTTCTGAAACTACAAGTATAAGTAGTTATGCATTTCTTGTAAGTCTGACCCTGGTCGTGTTCTATTGTCTCAATTTTTTTACCTATAAAGATGAATAACACCACTCAGTGCTCACCTACTCCTAGGTCTAAAATCAGAACAAATACGATGATCTTGATGGAATGGCTTCTATAGAATGATACTATCTTGATTTGGGGTACCTTGGTGCAACAGAGGGAGCCACAAGGAAGGCAAGCCTTAGTCTTCGTTTTATAGGCTGAATATGGGCTCAATTCTTTTTTTTTTTTTTTTTTTGAGACAGAGTCTCACTCTGTTGCCCTGGCTAGAGTGAGTGCCGTGGCTTTAGCCTAGCTCACAGCAACCTCAAACTCCTGGGCTCAAGTGATCCTACTGCCTCAGCCTCCCGAGTAGCTGGGATTACAGGCATGCGCCACCATGCCCGGCTAATTTTTTTTTTTCTATGTATTTTAGTTGTCCAACTAATTTCTTTCTATTTTTAGTAGAGACAGGGTCTCGCTCTTGCTCAGGCTGGTCTCAAACCCCTGAGCTCAAACAATCCGCCCGCCTTGGCCTCCCAGAGTGCTAGGATTACAGGCGTGAGCCACCACGCCCGGCCCTTGGGCTCAATTCTTGATTCCCATTCTGTGAACTCCCTTTCTTAGATTATTAAAACAAAACATTTATTTCTGGATGTTATTTAAAGATTTTGTAATGTCTTAAAATAATGAGTTCTTCGTGTCTTCAGGCAATAACTTTTAACAGAATAAATTCTTAATACACATGTGTCAATTATCCAGCCTCTTAAATGCCTGAGTTTTCCTCCAGTTGGTTACACACAGAGAATCTTTTGCCTTATTGAAAAACTGGAGAAATTAAATGCTACATTGCTTAATGTGTTCCAAAAGTTAGGGCCAGAAAGAAGCCAGATACCAGAAATGTGAAAGCAAGAAGTAAATTACTTACAGACTGATAGTATATTGAAAGTTAAAGAGATCCAGGCCAACCTTCTACCCAACACATGAATCTACCTCCTGTCATATGCACAATAATAGTTTTCATTGTTGAGTTGTCAAATACTCTTCCCAGTATTTCTATGTAGACTCATTTAAGTGACAAATCACTGGTAGGTCCACATTTTTCCTGTGTTTTACCATGTCTTCGTGAATGTAATGCATTATCCTGCCATTTTGAGATGAACTGAACAATTAACAGCTTTATGTAGATCACCACTCAGTGTAAATAATTACGCTTTTCTATACTGCCTCTCTTACTGCTCTTTGCCTTTCCTGGCACTATTACATGGGCTATTCTTGGTTTTCCTTTCCCTGCCCCAATAGCCTTCTTAATTTTTCCTGTGATATAATTATTATAATTAAGATTTATTTGACATAAGCTCTCAGCCTCTATCTCATTTCTTTCAAATAATCCAGTGAGATAAGTACGTTATATTCCCTATATTCATAAAACTGAGGTAAAGAGAAGTTATATAAGGTCCCACACCTAGTAAAGAACAGACTGTAGAATCAAACTCAATTTTGTCTGACTCTAGACCCCAAGTTCTTAACCACTATATTCTGAGAAAGAGAAGAGCAGTCCTTGACATCCAGCATCCAGTAGATGCTGGCACAGCTAGGCCTTGGTGTTCTCCTGTTGAACAAAAACAATTTTTGAGAATATCAACATTAGACAAGGCCACTCCATGATCACGATGATCAGGACGAAAATAAGACTACTCTCTAGTCATGTCTGAACATAGACAAAAACATGAATGCTGTCCAAGCTACCAAATGAAATACACAAAATGAAAATGCCTAACTAATAAAAGTGTCTGTTGCCTCTTTACCGGTTACAGCTTTAGCCTCATTCTAGTCTTCCTTCTTTCTAGATAAGATTTATTGAGGTATCGAATTATAGAATTGCCCTTACTTCCTGACAATACCCTATTTAGGGTATAGATCAAAATTGTACTTCCTTAAAACCTCCACCAAATCACCTAATGCAAACCCAAATATTAAGTCCTTTCTAACACTCTTTTACTGAGATATCCCATGGCTCCCCATGTGGTGGTTTCCCTTGCTGCAATGAGTAGTAAGCTTGTAAGTAAACAAGTAAATAAACTTGTTCAACCACAGGTATATTCCTGGTGATTTTGGCTAGAGAGCATTGATAATTCTTTCTGGGCTGTTCTATATCGTGCATTTCTACTGAGTGGAAAGCATACTTCTTAGGCATTTCTTGCCAGTCAAATGAACTAGAAACTATCCTTCCATCTCCAGCCATAGGATTGTCACAACAAAGCTAGAACAGTCGCATCCTTTTTTGTGGATTCTATATAGAGTGTCTACTAAATGGAGCTTTATTAAAAGATAGTGAAAAGAAACATAATCTTGGAATAATTGGACATCAGTTTGCAAAACAAAAATGTCAACTCATGCCTCATTCCATATTCAGAATAATTCAGAATGGATATCTAAATGTAAAATTATAAAACTTTTAGAAGAAAACACAAGAGAAAATCTTTGTGATCTTGGGTTAGGCAAAGATTCCCAAGATACAAAATACATTATTCATAAAAGAAAAACTATAAATTTATAAAACTCTCGCTGTTTGGATGACATGAAATGAAAGGACAAGCAACAGATTGAGAGAAAATATTTGCAAAATACATGTCTATTAAGTGACTGTATTCAGAATATGTAAAGAATTCTTGCAACTCATAAGACAACCCAATTTTAAAATGTGTACATAATTGAATGATCACTTCACCAAAGAAGATACAGAGATTGCAAATAAGCAAATGAAAAGATGCTCAACAT